>NC_134550.1:38439510-38512343 GCF_025594145.1 Primulina tabacum | reverse complement strand
GATAATCCGAACCTGCTACTGGTTCAGAAGAGATCATCCAAATATATCAAATCAGAAGAAATCCCTTTAAACCCTTTTTTTGGAGAAAATCTCATCCTCCTCTTTGGTTATTGGAAATCCCAGCGCCTTGAGAACCAGAAGGCAAATGATTAATGAATAATGTAGCTGCTTTCATTTCTCGGATGAACCAAAGAAATTGAAGAAGCCCTTCTGGATTCTAGTTGGATTGAAGTTTGGTTTCTAGTACCTAGACCATCTCACCAAGCTGTCATTGGAACCCGGTGGGTATTTAGAAACAAACTAAATGAACCAGTGATCAGAAATAAGCAGACTGGTGGCTCAAGGTTTTAGACAAGAAGAAGGAATAGACTATGATGAAACCTACGCACCAGTAGCAAGGCTCGAAGCTATCAGAATATTTTTGGCCTTTGTTGCTTTCAAAAATTTCAAAAGTTTATCAAATGGATGTAAAAGTGCTTTTCTAAATGGTCTACTACAAGAAGAGGTTTACGTCGAACAACCTCCAGGTTTTATTGATCATTTCTTACCTCATCATGTATTCAAATTACACAAAGCCTTGTATGGTCTAAACAGGCACCTAGAGCTTGGTATGATATTGTTCACAATTTCTTGTCAATCATTATTTTACAATTGGGACAGTAGACAAAACTCTGTTCACTCTAGTCAGAATAAACATATCCTATTTACAAATTTACGTTGATGATATTATTTTTGGGTCACTAACCCCAAACTATGTGCAAAGTTTGCTAAGTTGATGCATGATCAATTCGAAATGAGCATGATGGGAGAATTAACATTCTTCCTAGGATTACAGATCAAACAACTTGTTACTGGAATTTTCATAAATCAAGCCAAGTATACTAAGGAGCTTCTGAAAAAGTTTGGTATGGAAGCATGCTCTGCTGCTCTCCACTCCAATGAGCTCATCTACCAAGCTTGATAAAGATGAAAGTGAAATTCCAGTAGAGGTAACTCAGTATCGTGGTCTTATTGGCTAATTGTTATATCTTACTGCAAGTAGACCAGATATTATGTTTGCTGTTTGTATTAGTGCAAGATTTCAATCTAACCCTAAACAATCTCATTATATTGCTGCTAAACGTATTTTGAAGTACTTGAAAGGAACTCAAAATGTCGGCTTATACTATCCTAATGATTCATCGTTCATTTTATTGGATATTCAGATGCTGATTATGCAGGTTGCAAATTAGACAGGAAAAGTACAGTGGTTACTGTCAATTTCTTGGTGATAGGCTGATCTCCTGTTTAGTAAAAAGCAGACTTCTATAGCTCATCTACTGCAGAAGCAGAATATCTGGCTGCTGGAAGCTGCTGTTCCCAAATACTATGGATGCAACAACAATTAAAAGACTACGGAATTCAGGCCTCCGAATCACCTATCTCTGTGACAATACCAGTGCCATTGCAATCACACAAAATCCAGTACTTCATTCCAGAACGAAGCATATAGATATCAGACACTTTCATCAGAGATCGCGTGCAGAAGAAGGACATTCGTCTGGAATATGTCCCTACTGATCAACAAACAGCAGATATCTTACGAAACCTCTGCCTGAGAATAAGTTTTCTTATTTCGAAATACACTTTGGATTGATAGACTTAAATTAATTGTTCGTTATCTTCATTCCATTAATGTATGTGATTTAGTCCTCTCTTGTGATTGTTCAGTTTCAGTTTGCAGACATAAAAGCTAAGCGAAGAGACAATCAGTAACATAATATAAAATTTCATTAATGATAGAAGCGGGGCGTACATTCTTTATTTCTTTTTTAACGTACGCTCTCCAAATTGCCAACCAAGTGGACAGCTCTTCGGTAGAGGTACGCAGAAACTCCTCTGAAAAGGCAATTTTTTTCAGAGGACTCTGCTCCTTTAAGAGCATGAGAGAGTAGACGCCATCTTCAGAAAAGACGTCTACGCTATCAGCACTATGGAGAGACGTAATACTTCTCCATGCTAACAGCTCCTTGGAAGAAGACACGCCCACTTCAAAGGCGGACTGAAGCTCCTGGACCTTAGTCCAGGTAGCAAGTGCCTTTTTCAGCACCTTGTCTTCAATTGCCTCCTTCCTTGCAGCTATCACTTCCTTCATGAACTCCTCGGCCAAATCAGGACTATTCTCTCTTGCCATATTCTTCTGTTTAAAAGTTACTATATGGCTAACCTCTCTGCCTGTATTTATAGATGACAAACCAGGTACCAAAGTTCGAGGTAATCATGACTGCAGTAGGAAATGCGAAGCGTTCTGTGTCAAGCTATCGACGGTTCAATTACCAAGAATTATCATTTAATAATTGCATTAATTTAGGGAGAACTTTATTCTGAATATACTTGATCTTATGTTAGATGCAGAAGGTAATTTGTCTTTTCGATAAAACAAGGCAAGTGTTTCCAGAAGTTGTTTCTTCTGTACGACCCACTGCTCCTATTCCACTACCAACTGCTATCTGTTCCAACACATCTACTGCTTCAACTTTCAGACCTGTGTCTGGAATTGTTATCGAGAATCAACTACGGGGTCTTCTGCTTTTTGACCCGTATTGCCTGTCTCATCATCTGCTAAAGGGAAAGAAAAACTGACTGAGGAATCACAATCTCTTGGACCCAAGACATTTGTGACAACTGGTGTTGATCTTCACTTAGCAAAAATAAAAAGTTCTGCTAGTGACGACATAAATTTCTTTGATGAATGGCACAAAGTTTGAGTTTTTCATTCTTTCTCATACTTCAAGAAGAAAGGCTCTTATGCGAATGATTAACACTGAAAGGAAAGTTTTTAAGTTTGCCAAAACTGAAAATGTGATTGAAGCCATGCGCTAGACGAGGCTACATCTTTGAACAGCTGAAATGTCAGAAGTTAGAATCTGTTCTGAAAACTCTCGAATCAAATTTTGATCCTACAATTTCTACTGCTGCTCAAGATAAACATGTTATTCATGTTCTGACTGCCAGATTGAGACAGATGAGCGAGCAACTTCTTGCTCAAGAACAAGCCTTGGATAGCCCATTCAATATCATGTAGGCTTTGTTCCAGACTTTACTCAGATTCAGACAGTTGAGGAACAGACTCCAGCTTCACCAAAAGCTCATGCTCTCAGTACTCCTCCATCACCAAAGAAGCCTATTCAATCCTCATCTCTCCTATCTGTGCGTGAACGAGCTTCGGTGGAAGAAGTTATTGAATCAATCGTTCCTACGCTCTCTACTGCTCCAACAACCGATCTGAAACTGCTTTAGATCAATCATCTTCTCCAACAGCAGACCAACCCATACCAGACTCAGATGCTGCCCCTCCTCTTTATTGCCAAATCTCGAGAACTTTTCTGCTGAACATCAAGCACAAATGGAAGCTCTTTTGAAACAGCAATCTGAACCTGTGTCTGCGGAACAACCATTTGGAACTACTGATGTTGTTCCATCTGAAGAGAATATGGTTTCTGCATCTATTGCTCATGTTGAAGAGATTGTTCCTACAAACACTACTGCAGAACCACTTGTTACTACTGTTCCAGACGCAAGCTCTGCTGAACCTGGCCACTCTACTGATCCAACGGATGCTATTCCTCCTACAAAATTTCAAGACTCTACTGCATTGGTTGTCGCCAATCCTGTACCAACTGACACTGATACCAGACTTGCCGAGATAAGGCAACGCTTGATTGCACGAACTCCATCACCAGAATCGGTACCATTTAATTTAGAATTTCAGATTGATACTCTACAAAAGGAGCTCCAGAATCTTTCTGATATAGTCAAGCGGTTATCTATTGAAAATGTAAAGGGCCTAAAAAAAAACTCCTTTCTTGAAAATTTGCGGAAAATTAAAAATTTTCTTTTTAAAAGAACTTAAATGGCCTCATTCATAAAATCACTGGTGAATCAAGTTCAATTTTCAAAATAATAGCAGCGGAAGAAAATAAAGTTTTGCCAACAAACATTTAAAAATATCCAACACTGATAAAATTGTTTGCGGAAAAAATAACAACTGCTGCACTGAGGTCCTCGGGTGCCACTACTGCCGACCCAAGCTGGCTCACTGGTCCCCGCCCTCGGCCCTGGCCTCATCAGTACCTACAACAATCAAGTCTAGTGAGCCTAAAGACTCAGCATGCATAAATCGCATAACGAGTAAAAATCTGAATTTAAAATATGCATGGATAAAATATCCTGTCCTGAGGCATACTGAAAATAATCTGTACTGAGCAATTATAATACGTGCATAACTGAACTGGAAATCACTGTAAAATATTTGCTCCTTGGAGCCTGTACTGAAATAACTGGTAAAATTTTCTGTTGAGATTATGTTTTACGCCTGTGGCCACTGCACTAAGCTGAACTGATCGGTAACTGGCTACCGGGGAGCTGAAACTGAACTGAGCTGGCCGGTCACTGGCGACCGGGTGGTACCATACTGAACTGATCGGTCACTGGCGACCGTATAAAATAACACTCCCACATAGTGAATGAACCACAAGCCATATCGCATAAATCTCAAAAATAATCATTTTCTATTTAATGCACGTAAAATAATTAACTGGCGTAATGAAAATTCCTGTAATTTTACCAACTGGATTGGATTGGATCGTTCCCAGGCTCGCTGCAACCTAACTGTGCCATGAAAAATATGCAATAGCTTAAACTTGACCAACTATGCAATTTACGTTCAAAAGATGCGACTATGACGCCTAATGACTTCGCATTTAATCATGACTCCGAGCCAACCTGAACCGACACTGAACCGACGTATAGTCATGATTAAAATACGCTGAAAAATCATAAAATAATGCTCCTAAAATGATAGGGTCGAAATCTAGGTGGAATGGAGGCCAAAACACGAAACGCTCTTTCGAGAGTCAATTTGGCACATTGCACCGTAAATTCTCGTACGACCTCAAAATGATCCAAATGACAACGGTCAAAACATGACCTTCCCAACTCAATGAGGCACTGTCCAGTCCAAGGCCATGGGCTAAAAGCCAACCAAGAACTCAAACGAGCCTTCTAACGACACAGCAACTTGCTGTAATTTCCAGCAGCTGCGCAACTACAAGACTTGCGTTGGTTTCGAGACTATCGGCCATTAGGGGCGTGAACCACCGACCAGAGACTCTTACCAACATCCCAAGGAATGATTTGAACCATGGCTAAGGGCCCTAGGCCAGCCACAATCCGCATCACACCAAACTCAACCGAAGGGTCCAACCGAGAGCAACGTGCGCGTGTAGTGTTTATGCTATGATCGATGTCTCGTGTTTCCAGTGGCCATTTGATTGACCATGGCACGATCTAGACATCTAGGAGCATGATATGAACCGTGGCTAAGGGCCATAGGCCAACCAAGATCCAACCAAGCACAAAAGAAACGAACCAATGCTGAAAAGAGCCGAAGGGGAAGGGGCTGTTGTTGATTTTTATTAAAAACCGATGACCATGGACCAAGCCACCAAAAGGGCAACTTAGTCACGTCTTAGACATGCTAGGGAAGTGATCCAACCATGGCTATAGGCCCTTGGGGCAGCCAAGATCAGATCCAACCCCTTGACACAAAACTGAATTTCGAAACATCTGCACCTATGGGAACTTGCTGTCATTCTGAATTTCCAGCAAGCATGGGGCTGGTTTGAATGGACCAACATGGTCCTAATGCATCCTACTACATGTATAAAGCCGCCTTGGGAGCCTGGAGTCGATCCAATACCTGAAACTCACAAACAAAAAAACGTGAAGCTTGCCAAGGAAACGAAATTCTGCATGTGTTTTCCAAAATGTTTTGACATGTATCTCGGTTTTTGCTTGAATAAACATGATCATGTACTGAAAAATAAATGATAATATGACTTGATTGAGGTTTGAAAGAAATCTAGACATGCCTGGTTTCGTTTCGAAAGAAAACGAACGAAACGACGACGACGCGGCACGGAGGAGGTGGAGCGCTTCTTGTCTACCTTTCTTGCTCTCGATTTTCTTGCCTTCCCTCTAGCTATACTCACGATTTTTCTACTGAAAATGGATCTGAATGATGATATTTCGGTGGGAGGAGGGGATGAGGTTATGAGGTGAGGAGAAGGGTGCACAATAAAGGATCATATCAAGACCAAGTCCCTCCTTTGAATTTGAATTTGAATTTGATATCAAATGAGTTGGTGGATGCTTCTAGGAGGTAGTGGCCGAAATTTGCTTGTTCTAGTCTAGGATATGTCCATTATTAATTAAATTGTGCTCCCAAAAATCCTAGAATTATCCTACTAATTACATGCAAAGAATTGGTCAAAGTTGATGAGTTGGAATGAATCTAGCACTAATGGCCGAAAATGCTAATAAAGGGAAGTGATTTATCTAGTCAACTAATAATCCTTGAAAGCCTTACTAATCCTTTAAATAATTTAGTGAGCTAACCCCTTAATTAATAACTTAAATGAGTTCATTTCTTAATCACCTCAAATAATTAAATTAAATCCTCAAACCTCCCTTTCTAACTTAAATGAACTTACTTGCTAGCTAAATTAACTTCTGGAAATATTTCTCAATCTTAAATTCTATCTCAAAACTCCAACTCCGGTCCGGCCTCACTGAAATAACTGAAATGCTAAAAATCAAACTACTGAACTGAAATAATAAAATTAACTTCAAACAAATGCATTTAAAATAATCATGCAATGAAGTCAATTAAATTTAAAAATCTAGAATTATGCATGGCTTATACGTCTACTGATTTACGGGTTCTACAATCCTTCCCCCCTTAAATAAATTTCGTCCTCGAAATTAGAACTCACCGAATAACTCAGGGTATCGACTTCTCATCTCCGGCTCAGACTCCCACGTAGCTCCTCTCCTCTGAATGGTTGAGCCATTTGACTTTGACTCGCTTAACCAACTTGTTCCGAAGTTTCTTCTCCTGTCTGTCTAGGATCTGCACGGGTCTCTCCTCATAAGATAAGTTCGGAGTAAGCTGCAACGGCTCGAAATTCAGCACATGCGAAGGATTTGCCATATACTTCCTCAGCATGGAGACGTGAAAGACATTGTGTACTCCGGCCAGATTCGGCGGAAGAGCCACACGATACGCTAGCGTCCCAACTCTGTCAGGATCTCAAACGGTCCAATGAATCTCGGACTGAGCTTCCCTTTCTTGCCAAATCTCATGACACCCTTCATAGGTGCCACTTTCACGAAGACATGATCGCCCACTGCAAACTCTAACTCTCTCCTCCGCTGATCGGCATAACTCTTCTGTCGGCTCTGAGCAGTCCTCATCCTATCACGGATCTTGACTACTACATCTGCTGCCTGCTGAACAATCTCTGGACCCAACTCTGCTCTCTCTCCTACTTCATCCCAATGAACAGGAGATCTACACTTGCGGCCATACAGCGCTTCATACGGAGCCATACCTATAGACGACTGGAAACTGTTGTTATAGGTGAACTCTACCAATGGTAAGTTCGACTCCCAACTCCCAGAGAAATCAATGACGCAAGCACGAGAAGATCCTCTAAGATCTGAATAACTCGCTCCGACTGTCCATCTGCGGATGGAAAGCTGTGCTAAACAGCAACTTCGTACCCAAAGTCGAATGCAAACTCTTCCAAAACGAGGAAGTGAATCTGGGATCTCTGTCGGATACGATAGAAACTGGAATACCATGGAGTCGGACTATCTCTCGGATATACAGCTCTGCATACTGAACCATGGTGAAAGTCGTCTTAATAGGCAAGAAGTGCGCTGATTTGGTAAGACGATCTACAATCACCCAGATAGCATTCGATCCTCTGGCTGACCTCGGCAATCCGGTCACAAAGTCCATGGTAATGTTCTCCCACTTCCACTCGGGAATAGGAAGAGGCTTGAGCAAACCTGCTGGTCTCTGATGCTCGGCCTTCACTAACTGGCAAGTCAGGCACTCGGATACAAAACGCCTGATGTCCTTCTTCATCCTGGCCACCAATACAATAGCTGCAGATCTTTGTACATCTTCGTACTCCCAGGGTGAATGGAGTACGGGGACGTATGGGCCTCTGATAAGATGTCTGCTCGGATAGAATCACTGCTAGGAACCCATATCCTATCTCGGTATCTCACAATACCGTCGCTGACTGATACAAAACACTGCCCTTGCTTCATCTCTCTTCTTCCACTGTGCCAACTGCTCATCTTGCCTGACCGCTGCGAATACGGTCAATAAGAGAGGACTGGATAGTCAAGGTAGATAAACGAGGAACTCTACCTCGAGGGTAAGTCTCAAGATCAAACCTCTGCATCTCAATCTGAAGAGGTTTCTGATCGTCAAATGAGCCATCACTGCGACTTTCCTGCTCAAAGCATCCGCAACTACATTAGCTTTACCCGGGTGGTAGCTAATGTCACAATCGTAGTCTTTCACAAGCTCCAACCAACGCCTCTGACGCATGTTCAGCTCCTTCTGCGTAAAGAAATACTTGAGGCTCTTATGGTCGGTAAAGATCTGACACTTCTCTCCATACAGATAGTGCCTCCAAATCTTCAAAGCAAAAACTACGGCCGCTAACTCCAGATCATGGGTAGGGTAATTCTTCTCGTGGATTTTCAGCTGTCGAGAAGCATACGCTATCACTCTCCCATGCTGCATCAAAACTGCACCTAAACCAAGCTTCGAAGCATCGGTATAAAGGACAAACTCGCCGATCCTGACGGTACAGCCAAAACGGGTGCTGAGATAAGAGCTTGCTTCAAAGTATCGAAGCTCTTCTGACACTCCTCGCTCCACACAAACTTCACATTTTTCTTGTCAGTGCTGTGAGTGGAACGGCAATGGATGAGAATCCCTGATGAATTCCTGTAATATCCTGCTAGCCCAAGAAACTGCGGATCTCTGATGCATTCTGAGGCACAACCCAATCTCTGACTGCTGCAACTTTCGCCGGGTCTACCTCAATGCCACTGCTAGAAACAATGTGGCCCAAGAACGCCACCTTCTCTAACCAGAATTCGCACTTACTGAACTTTGCGAATAGTTTGTGTTTCTGCAATGTCTGCAACACTGTGGTCAGATGCCTGCTGTGCTCCTCCCGACTCTTGGAGTAGACGAGAATGTCATCTATGAACACTATCACAAACTGGTCGAGGTACGGCTGAAATACGCGATTCATTAGATCCATGAAGATCGCTGGCGCATTCGTCAGACCGAACGGCATCACTAGGAACTCGTAGTGGCCATAACGAGTCCTGAAAGCTGTCTTCGAGACATCAGCATCTCTCACCCTCAACTGGTGATAACCGGAACGCAGATCTATCTTGGAGAAAATCGAAGCTCCCTGCAACTGGTCAAACAGATCCTCAATCCTCGGCAGTGGGTATTTATTCTTCACTGTAACCCTGTTCAACTCCCGTAGTCAATGCAAAGCCTCATCGAGCCATCCTTCTTTTTCACAATAAGACTGGCGCGCCCCATGGAGAAAAGCTCGGGCGAATGAACTCCTTGTCGAGAAGTTCCTGGATCTGCTTCTTAAGCTCTGCCATCTCTGTCGGTGCTAGTCGGTACGGCGCTTTGGATATCGGAGCCGTACCTGGCATAAGCTCAATGGAAAACTCCACCTCTCTCTCGGTGGCATACCAGAGACGTCTTCGGGAAAAACGTCTAAGAAATCTCTACAATCGGAACATCTGAGGCTGACTGGCTGGGTTCCTCGGGGACAGATAAAAAGGTTGCTAGAAATGCCCGACACCCTCTATGCATGAGCTTCCTAGCCTGAACATAAGGAATAATGCGCGGTAAAGGAAAGTACCTGTCCGGCTCAAATAAGAACTGCTCCATTCCAGGCGGTCGGACAAGAACGGATCTCCGCTGGAAGTCTATCAACACTCTGTTCCTCAATAGCCAGTCCATCCCTAGGATGATGTCAAATTCCGGCATCGGTAGCACAATCAGATCCGCATAAACAAGATTACCGTGCAGCTCAAGGTCTATATCTCGGATAACATTGGTGCTGCCATCTCCTCGCCTGACGGCAACACTACTGAAAAGGCTGTATCTAGCCCAATGGTCTGGATCTTGAGAAAGTTTGCAAAGACCTCCGAAATAAAGTGAGTGGCCCCTGAATCTATCAAGGCCTTGGTAGCGGAACCAGATATAAAAATTCTCCCTGAAAGAGCGGAGCTCTAAGTTGAATCCCACTACAAGATCTAAACTTATAGACATGCAAAGGTCAGGTTCCTCTAGCTTAATTTCCCAAATAAATCTGAGTAGAGCATGCAATCCTATAACAGTTCTAAGTTCAAAATCTAAATCCCGATTCCCAAAACGAAATTCAAATAATACTTAAAGTTTAAAGGTACCTGTCAACAACATAGTCTCCGGGTTGGTTTCCGCGGCATGGAGAGCAAAAACTCTGCCTTGGGTAGGCAGATTCCTCTGAGGGCACTGCAGCAACATGTGGTCTGGACTGCCACACTTAAAACACTTTCCTGAGCCAGCCATACATGCTCCAGGATGGCGACGTGAGCACCTGGGACAGACTGGGTGCTCCTGAGTCCTCGGGGCTGGGCGTCCCGCTGCTGCTGCTGCTGGCCTCGTTCCTGGGCGGTCCATGAAAAGGCCTCTTATTCTGCTGCTGATGCTGATGAGGAGGAGGGCGGTGCGGTGCCTGGACTGGGCGCTTGCCCTGGCGATCCCTCTCGATATCCCGCAGATCCTGCTCTGCGGCTAAGGCCTTGGAGACGGCAATCTCATAAGTAGCAGGGTCAGATACCCTAACATCCCGGCGCAAGATCGGCCGTAAACCCACCAGGAAGTGCATCAGCTTGGCTCTGGCATCATTCGCTATCAGGGGCACAAAGTGACAGCCCCTCTCGAACTTACGGATAAACTCCGTAACCGACATATCCCCCTGTCTCAGGCTCATGAACTCGGTGGTCAGCCTGGTGCGAACCTCCTCAGCAAAATACTTGGAGTAGAAAACCTCCGTAAAGCGGGTCCAAGAAAGTGTAGCCAAGTCAGGGCTACCGAAGCTCCTTCCCACCATAAGCGGGCGTCTCCAGTGAACAGTAGGTGGCACATCGGACTCGGTCTGCGTCCCCCAGCTCCATAAAATCGAAGATAACCTCGAGGGATTTGATCCATCCCTCGGCAACCATGGGGTCAGATGCCCAGAGAATTCCTTCGGGCGCATCTTCATGAATCGCTCATAACAGCCTCGGGCCCTGTCGGCCTGGCTGCGGCTGCGGCTACGGCATTGCCCCCCGCAAACTGTGCGAAGAACTGTGCCATCCCAGCTAACATCTGGGCACTCATGTCCGGTGGGGCGGTGGAGGAGGTGGTAGGTCTCCCTCCGGTCTATGCTCCTCTCTGTCCTCTCGGCGAGGCTCCACCTCTCTGTTGCGCTCTAAAATGCGTCTAGGGGGCATACTGTTCCAACATAACCCATACGTAACTAACATGCATAATTCCATAATTTATTTTAAATGAACTCTGAAATACTGAAAATCTGGAAGCATGCTGACAAAATAATTCATGCTTAACTAAATGCTGAACAAAATGCTGAACTGAAAAACTTACAGACCAAAGGCGTGGCTTCGTGAGCTTCTCGCGGTCAGTAGTGAAACCCTATACAGAACCACCGCTCTGATACCAACTGTGAAGGCCTAAAACTCTTTCTTGAAAATTTGCGGAAAATTAAAAATTTTCTTTTTAAAAGAACTTAAATGGCCTCATTCATAAAATCACTGGTGAATCAAGTTCAATATTTCAAAATAGCAGCGGAAGAAAATAAAGTTTTGCCAACAAACATTTAAAAATATCCAACACTGATAAAATTGTTTGCGGAAAAAATAACAACTGCTGCACTGAGGTCCTCGGGTGCCACTACTGCCGACCCAAGCTGGCTCACTGGTCCCCGCCCTCGGCCCTGGCCTCATCAGTACCTACAACAATCAAGTCTAGTGAGCCTAAAGACTCAGCATGCATAATCGCATAACGAGTAAAAATCTGAATTTAAAATATGCATGAGATAAATATCCTGTCCTGAGGCATACTGAAAATAATCTGTACTGAGCAATTATAATACGTGCATAACTGAACTGGAAATCACTGTAAAAATATTTGCTCCTTGGAGCCTGTACTGAAATAACTGAAAATTTTCTGTTGAGATTATGTTTTACGCCTGTGGCCACTGCACTAAGCTGAACTGATCGGTAACTGGCTACCGGGGAGGCTGAAACTGAACTGAGCTGGCCGGTCACTGGCGACCGGGTGGTACCATACTGAACTGATCGGTCACTGGCGACCGTATAAAATAACACTCCCACATAGTGAATGAACCACAAGCCATATCGCATAAATCTCAAAAATAATCATTTTCTATTTAATGCACGTAAAATAATTAACTGGCGTAATGAAAATTCCTGTAATTTTACCAACTGGATTGGATTGGATCGTTCCCAGGCTCGCTGCAACCTAACTGTGCCATGAAAAATGCAATAGCTTAAACTGACCAACTATGCAATTTACGTTCAAAAGATGCGACTATGACGCCTAATGACTTCGCATTTAATCATGACTCCGAGCCAACCTGAACCGACACTGAACCGACGTATAGTCATGATTAAAATACGCTGAAAAATCATAAAATAATGCTCCTAAAATGATAGGGTCGAAATCTAGGTGGAATGGAGGCCAAAACACGAAACGCTCTTTCGAGAGTCAATTTGGCACATTGCACCGTAAATTCTCGTACGACCTCAAAATGATCCAATGACAAACGGTCAAAACATGACCTTCCAACTCAATGAGGCACTGTCCAGTCCAAGGCCATGGGCTAAAAGCCAACCAAGAACTCAACGAGCCTTCTAACACACAGCAACTTGCTGTAATTTCCAGCAGCTGCGCAACTACAAGACTTGCGTTGGTTTCGAGACTATCGGCCATTAGGGGCGTGAACCACCGACCAGAGACTCTTACCAACATCCCAAGGAATGATTTGAACCATGGCTAAGGGCCCTAGGCCAGCCACAATCCGCATCACACCAAACTCAACCGAAGGGTCCAACCGAGAGCAACGTGCGGTGTGTGTTTTGCTATGATCGATGTCTCGTGTTTCCAGTGGCCATTTGATTGACCATGGCACGATCTAGACATCTAGGAGCATGATATGAACCGTGGCTAAGGGCCATAGGCCAACCAAGATCCATACCAAGCAACCAAAAGAAACGAACCAAAGCTGAATGAAGCCGAAGGGGAAGGGGCTGTTGTTGTTTTTATTAAAAACCGATGAGCCATGGACCAAGCCACCAAAAGGGCAACTTAGTCACGTCTTAGACATGCTAGGGAAGTGATCCAACCATGGCTAAGAGCCCTTGGGGCAGCCAAGATCAGATCCAACCCCTTGACACAAAACTGAATTTCGAACACATCTGCACCTATGGGAACTTGCTGTCATTCTGAATTTCCAGCAAGCATGGGGCTGGTTTGAATGGACCAACATGGTCCTAATGCATCCTACTACATGTACTAAGCCGCCTTGGGAGCCTGGAGTCGATCCAATACCTGAAACACAAACCGAAAAACGTGAAGCTTGCCAAGGAAACGAAATTCTGCATGTGTTGTTCCAAAATGTTTTGACATGGATCTCGATTTTTGCTTGAATAAACATGATCATGTACTGAAAAATAAATGATAATATGACTTGATTGAGGTTTGAAAGAATCTAGACATGCCTGGTTTCGTTTCGAAAGAAAACGAACGAAACGACGACGCGGCACGGAGGAGGGAGCGCTTCTTGTCTACCTTTCTTGCTCTCGATTTTTCTTGCCTTCCCTCTAGCTAAGACTCACGATTTTTCTACACTGAAAATGGATCTGAATTTTCGGTGGTGAGGGAGGGAAATGGTTATGAGGTGAGGAGAAGGGTGCACAATAGGATCAATCAAGACCAAGTCTCCCATTTGAATTTTGAATTATGGTTGATATCAAATGAGTTGGTGGATGCTTCTAGGAGGTAGTGGCCGAAATTTTGCTTGTTTTCTAGTCTAGGATATGTCCATTAATTAATTAAATTGTGCTCCCAAAAATCCTAGAATTATCCTACTAATTACATGCAAAGAATGGTCAAAGTTGATGAGTTGGAATGAATTGCTAGCAACTAAGGGGCCGAAATGCTAATAAAATGGGGAAGTGTTGGTTATCTAGTCAACTAATAATCCTTGAAAGCCTTACTAATCCTTTAAATAATTTAGTGAGCTAACCCCTTAATTAAATAACTTAAATGAGTCATTTCTTAATCACCTCAAATAATTAAATTAAATCCTCAAACCTCCCTTACTAACTTAAATGAACTTACTTGCTAGCTAAATTAACTTCTGGAAATATTTCTCAATCTTAAATTCTATCTCAAAACTCCAACTCCTCCGGCCTCACTGAAATAACTGAAATGCTAAAATCAAACTACTGAACTGAAATAATGAATAATTAACTTCAAATAAATGCATTTAAAATAATCATGCAATGAAGTCAATTAAATTTAAAATCTAGAATTATGCATGGCTTATACGTCTACTGATTTACGGGTGCTACAGAAAATGCCGTAGAAATCAGTGGTGCTCAGTTCTTCCGAGACCGTATGTCCAAGGAAATATATAAAACGGCGGAATCTATGCATACTGAAATCATTGTTTTTCGACAAGCTATTTTCAGAAGTTCTAGTCAACTCACGCTCGCTCAATCTGACATTCTTGACCGACTCACCAAACATGATGACCTCATTCGCTCAGTGTCCACCACCATGGAATCAATGGATGCTAAGATTGATTCTCAATCTCAAACTCTCACCATTCTTAATGATCGAGTTTCTACTCAGGCTCCATATCTGGAAATCTTGACTGATGACATTTAAAACTTGTCTGGATGAATGGATGACTTCATTGCTCGTGTTATTGCCGCTGATGCCAAAAAGGGGGAAGTAGAACAAAGAAGAGGAAGAAATCAAACAGAAGCAGAACAAAGAAGAACAGGAGACCATACGGAATCATCAGCTAGAAGAGATCAGGATATTGGAACTAATGATTAACAATTTTTGTTCTTTAATTTCACTAATATTATCTTCTGATTTTATCTATTTTATAATGCTTTTATGCTTTTATATTGTTCAGGTTTTGGCATCACCACAAAGGGGGAAATTGATAGACCTAAATTAATTGTGGCGATGAAAATAAAACCAGCAGCATTCGTTAAGAACAGTAGACAATAGAAAAACATTGTGTCAAAAATAGAAGCAAAGAACTAGAATATCAGAAACAGAAGAAGATGTTTTCTAACGGAACTTATCTTAAATGTTACCATTAAGGGTCACCTAGTACTAGTATTAGTTGTAGCATTAATTACTGTACGAAGTCATTTAATTCGCTTTGCCGATTTTAGTATAAAACATGACTGACTGTTTTATAGCTTTTCTGCAGGAACCTATTTCGGTAATAAAGCTGATTCTATCAGAAGTCAGAAGATATTTTCTGATTATAGACGTTGAACTCAGTCACCTATATATATGGAGCAAACCCATATAGAAGAATGCGCTGAATCTTTCTCAAGAATTAATTGTATGTCACAATACAAGAAAACCACGAATCTTGATATCTTCGAGTTTCATCGTAAAGAAAGTAGCACACGCTTCATAGCAGATATCTGACTCTTTGAGATCATTTTGTGCTACTGTTTCTTACACTCTCATAATTATTCACAATATCACATTTTATCAAGAAGAGTTTGTAATCCTGAAAAAAGTTTTTTCAGAACTTTGTTGTATCGCTTATTTCACTGTGTTGAGTAACTAAGAGTTTCAGTAGGCTAAGGTAAGTCCTGCTGAAGTGGGTGTATACAAGAGTTGTACTGTAAAATCCAAAGCCTTTTAGTGATACCTTCTGGAAACAGAAGAAGGGGAGACGTAAAAGACTTTATCTTCCGAACTTCCATAAAACAATTGCTTTCTACTGATATTACTATTTTCATTCACTCCATCGATATTCTTCCGCACTTAATATTGTAATATGTTGGAAGTATTTACGACAAGATCAGCTACTATCTCTAACAGGATTATAACACTTTCTTTATTCCAAGAAAAAAAAAGAAGAAATTGGAGAAGAGTTCATTGCACCCCCGCTCTAAACTCTTCCTCGATCCCCACATCTTATAATCCATGATAATCAAATATCATAACAAATTTTTTTTTAAAATTATCAAAAGCTATATATAGCTAGTAATAAGGATAAACTTCAATATTTTAAATCGAACAACATCACAAACATCACGTTTCGATTACTCTCTTAGCATGATTAATTAATTACACCAAACATATATGTCCTTGAAACTTTTAAATTTAAATGGTGCATGTCTATTATATTTACAACAATAAACATTTTAAATTTCATACCAAAATTTACTTTCTCTATAGCCGGAGTACATAAAAAATCTACTAATGTGTACCTAATGAACTAAACCCGCAAATAATCAGGTAGGCCGTAGGAGAGAGTCTACTGAGTAGTTGCATGCGATCGATCAAAATTATTTATAGTAAATTTTTGTATATTATAGAATTTATTTTCTTAAACTTTAGAATATTTTCTTAATAATGTACGTGGCTTCTACTCATAAGTCACATTAATTAGATGCTGATCTTACTGCAAAAGAAACAAAAAAGAAAATTTACTTTGATAAATAAACAAATAAATAATTGTACTGCAACTTTCTTCGCAAAAAATGTTGGAATTTATGCGAAAGTGATGGATTTATTCCTAGTTGACCAAATTATGTTCATCAACGAAAGGAATCTAAGTCTAGAAATTAAATAAATTAATTCCACACTAAGAATGCAATTAATGCTTAGTTAGCTAATTCTCGTGTCATTTGGATTCTTGATATATGCAAAATATATTATTTAGACACAAAGCCTAGGGATTAGAGAAGTATATATCATGAATTTAATGTTTGTAGAGCTACTTTGTGCTTTGACTATAGATATATTTTATGTATAGTGATGTTAAAATATATAATCCTAATCAAGTCAACAGTTTAATTAGGGATTAATTATCATGAAAACTCAAGATTTTTATAATTAAACTTATCGTTAGAGGTTCGTTTTAGACTAAATGGTTGATTAATGGATACTTAATTCTTTACATGAATTCCATTAATCTATGTAAGTATTTTCTTATTTATATGTTAGTCAATTATAACATTTTAAACTTATTATGGAGACATATAATTTCTTTCGCCGGCCGAAAAAATCAGTATATACTTCTTTATTATTATATAGAAATGATTTAACGAAGATTTATTATTAATAACTTATATTTTTTATAAAAATAAAACATGTTTGTGATTGTACATTTTGTATGATCCAACTTATTTGTCGAATTTAATAGATTTTGGAAATTAAATATTAATTTTGGATGATTGAAGCCTCTCTTTTTATCTTCATTATTTCCTCAGAATTTACTCCCATTCTTCGCGAGTTTTTTTCCTTTATGTTGATATATACATAATATTTTACACCCAACATTTATAAATTACAATGCATTGAGTTTTGAAGTTTTTCTAGTTTAATTTTTGTAATAAATATATGGAAAAATTTAAAACTATACAAAAAATATTACGAATATAATTGTCTGATGGGTCTGACGAGTCAAAATACTTTCAGGCCTGAGTTGGGACGGTTCGATTTGTGTTTTAACGTGTTGGTGCATGAGTGCTTCGTAATCTTAACGGATCTGGTCTCGGGTCTTAGCAAGTCCGATTCGCATATCGTCATCCCCATGACTTCGATAAGTTTGGGTCTTAGCAAGTACGATTCGCATATCGTCTGTTAGAGTAGATGCCCTGCAAGTCAACGGTTGGCTAGATAATTTATTGACTCAAGTGTAATAAACAATCTTTATTTTAATATAATTTAACTTTTAATGGTTTCGTTTTAGTTTATCTGTATATTCATGCAATCAGCATAGATAAAATCCTTGATTATGTTTTAATGAAAATGAATCGTAATTCGATATTGAAATTCATTGTAAACACTGCATATTCTAAATTCGTTCCTAGTCGATTCAGCCGCCTAAAATAAGGATAAAGGCCGCTTGAGCTCGAGACTAATATCTGTGATGTTGTGTACTGCGTTTCTTGGTAAGGACATAGAGATCCAAACATCCAGATGGGTAGTCATATGATGATTATACCCAATTACCCTCCCTCGGACTTTCCAAGTGGTTATCATTCATCGAGAGGATAAGTCCGTGGTTATGATTGTACACCATTAGTCCTTATGACCCGGGACAGCATTGAGCCTCTATATGCTAGGGCTGTGCTTTGACTCGTTTACCGACTCCATGAGAGTCATCAGGTGACGAGGTTGGGTACAGTTGCGACACATATAGGAGCCAGTGCATTGTAGTTGGGCATTCACCGCTCACCTACGGGTGTGGATAGCCAATGTGATCCGATGAAATAATAGTGCGTGGAATCTCTGGCCAGAGTATGAGATGTACATTGGAGAAGGAGTTCTCCAATGATACATGCGATGCCAATATTATATGTATCACATAATTATCGAATTAATATGCAACCCTCGATGAACCTATGGTTGCAGATTCGATCAGGATATATGAGATGAAGGGAGGGTACTGTACGTTAATCATAATCGACTGGTTCTTCTAGGCACTATCAGTGATACCTAGGGAATCATGGGGCGATGCTACTAGACGCTCTTACCATGATTCGATGGGTTTAATCAGAAATATGATTTCTGACATTCTCATGATCAATTGTTGATACATAGAATGGGGCAATTAGGGTAAGCCCAAATAAAGAATTATGTCCTGAATCATAAAGAGTTGTGAACCCACGGTTAGCTGTATCCCCGAAGCATTGAGGGTCACACAAGCACTTGATCATTTGTTCCCGTTAAGAGAATAAATTCAAGGAGTTGAATTTATATTATGATATAGTAAATTCAAGTAGTTGAATTTATGAGATAGTAAATTTCAAGAAGTTGAATTTATGAAATTTGGAGAGAATAAATTCAAGGAGTTGAATTTATAAAATTTGAGGATTTAATTTATTAAACTCAAAAGTTGAGTTTATTAAATATTAAATTTTGGAGGTGATAAATTCAAGGAGTTGAATTTTTAATTTAAATATTAAATTCAAATATTGAATTTATATTGGATTTAAATTAAATGTAATGGGTATATGTATAATGGACTTGTAGGAGTACAAGACCAACATACATATTATTAAGGTTCTTAATTATACTTTAAAAGATTAATTAATTATTGATTCACAATTTTTCGAAAACCCTAGCCTCCATCATAGAATCACTTCATCCTCTCTCTCAAAATATTTCGGCCACCTTGAGGTTATTTTAAGGTTGAGCCATCTCTCGATGTTTGATCTCCAACGTAAAAATTCTTCTAATTTTTCTACTGCAAATTAGAAGATGAACAAATCATCTAGTCGTGGACCTGATTAGAAGCATAGAGAAAAGAGTTTCTGAAGAACGTTCTAGGAAATTCATCAAGAGCTATATCCGCTAACCCCGGGATAGTCGGAGCCGTGTGAATATTTTACCAAAGGTATAAAATTCTGACGCCTTATGAGTGTTTGATCAAGTAAACCATACGAGTGCCCAAAACAAATATATTTTGAATGTCAAAATAAAATAAAAATTTTGAAACTTCCGCTGCGTTTTGGGCACGAGAAAATCGAGATCCAACATCGTCATCCCCATGACTTCGAAAAATTTGATCACGAACGATGCATGGTGATATTGGTAATGGAAACTATACTGATATGAAGGCTATATAATCCTGATACATAAAATTTTAACCACATTTATTTTATTTGGTGAATTCTGATTTTGACACAAAAAGAAAATGGCTTGTTACACTATAACTTTTTAAACAATATGATATAATATTAATTTTATCTCTAATTTTCCGGCATATTCGATGGTTTATTACAACAAATGATCGAAGTTTGCTATCAAGCATATATGCTCATTCATCAACAAATAACAAGCTGTACGTATATATATATCACCACAAGAAATTTCAATTACAACGTATAGTATTTTTTTTTTTAAAAATGCGATGTAGAAAGTCAAATGACTTATCATATATATATATACAGACACACACTCACCAGTTCTTATTTATATTATATTCATTAGTGGGAAATATAAATAAGAAATAGTGAGATTAAAGTATAATATTTTTGTATAAATTAATTATATTATATTTAAACTGCTGTAAAATTGAGAGCATATGGTTCTGCCCACTACGCACCACCTTTAACTCCACAAACTTTTCTTGGTCTGTCATTCCAACTTGTTTCTGTACACTTTTCACTGGGAGAAACCCTAGTGTGTGTGTATCATATGTATGTGTATTTATTATATGTATGTATATATTAATATTTATTATAGTTCAATTGGTACCATGATTGCTTTGCCAAGACCTATATGTCCAAGAGGTCTTGAGTTCGAATGGACTGGAGGAGACCTATAAGTAATGATCGCAGGAGATTGGTGTCGGGTCATTACAATAAAAGACGTCTTTTATTATAATGCACTGGGCCTGCCACTTATGGGCCATGCAATCACAGTATCTGGACCCGGCCCAGCTTGCACTTACTCACAAGACTCACCACCCCTGGCAGTGGTGTACGTGCCTCCCCACGTTTCCATCTCATGACCTCCAGGCTAAGTACATGGAGGCGCAGACACCACTGCCAGGGTGGTGAGTCCTGTGAGTAAGTGCAAGCTAGGTCGGGTCCAGAGACTGTGATTGCAGGGCCCATAAGTGGCAGGCCCAGGGTCTTACAATAATTATATGTATGTATATATTAATATTTATTAATTTAAATGATAGATTTATATACTTAATTTATATATTTTCCTTCTAAGTTTTTGAAACTTTTGTTTTGCCCGTTGTCATTCTCATGCACGAAACGATCACTCATAGTCGTCTCCTTTAAATTTTATATAGGATGCCTGAAGTCAGCATTCCCTTGAACCTGGACCAGCGCCGGTCGCGGTTGGGGCCGAGGAGACCGACAACATGGTTGGTGTATGGGAATGATCTTATAATTTATTTTTGCTCGTTTCGATTTTATTGTATGTAACGGGGGATGGTTAAAATAATGTAATATATATATGCTATACAAAAATTATATATTCACAAATCATTATACTAATATATTCGATGTCTTCTCTGAAAAACGAATTGGCTAGCTAATGAAACGATCGATGTAATTGCATTCTATATTTTAAATTGTACTAATTAGTTTAATTGTTTAGCCAAAGTATTTGCCAAAATTTGAATTACTAGAAAGACGAAATTTGATTTGATTTGATTTTTTTTTAATAAAAGAGAAAACAATTGGTGGAAATTTAGGAAAGGAGGAAGAAATAAAGAAATGGGAAAGTGAGATAGCTTCTTTATAGGAATTTGCTTTTTGGAGAAAGGGTTGGAGCACTCACTCACCTTGGTGATTCTCTGGTCACTCTCATTTTCCATTATTAGACTCATTGGAATGATTGTCGTTTTTTTTTACAATTAATTTATATTTTTTAATGAAATTAATCTATATATATTAAAGACAAGGCAAAGATAAAACAATACTTTTGCTACAGAGTCAAATTTTAATTTGGCAATGAATTGAAGGGAATTTTATTTTATTTTGGGAAAAATTGTAAATTTGGTTTACAAGTTTGTGTCTTTGTGATTTTGTTTGTCTATATGAAATTCAATTTTCGTCGAATATCTTTTAATTTTTGATAATTTTAGTTCTTTATTTTTTAAGTGTTGAAACTGCACAGATCAGCAGTATTTTGACGCCATGTCAATGCTTCATAGATGTTATGTCGAGAAAATGACTAAAATTGTAAATTTTCATATTTTGTTTTCTCATTCTTGGTAATATATGCGAAAACATATGATAATCCTCCATATTTTTTTTAAAATTATGTTTAAGACTTTGGTGTGGGCTGCTAATGTGCCATTTTGGTTCTTAGTAATTTGGAGCCAGCCAAAGAAGGAATCCCATTCAGTGTATATTCCTAATCTTGCTCTAAAACTCAATCGTACACTACGTGCAATGTTTACATACATAAATTGCATTTGTTGTGAATTTTTATGAAACCTCAAGAAAATTATTAGCTACCTGAAATATAAAATCAAACTTCTTTTTTATGACGTTGGAACCTCAGTTTCTATTTTTGGTACACACTGGGTAAACTCCAGGAGTAGTGCAGTAGCTTGCAAACCATGTTAGTTAGGTTAACCATACTGGATAAGTCATGAGTAATAAGCTTGCCCGAGAAAGTGTTGGCAGTAATCATAATCAAACTCTTGATTATTTGTTAAGTGTTCACCTACTCTATTAACTCATACAACACCTCTTTTAACACACACACTCTCTTTCTCTCTCTAGTGTATTGTGTGTTATATAACCATATTTTATATATATATTAGCAGGTCGTGGCAGAAACGATGTGTGTGATCAGTAAAAAAATAGAAAGTTTTTTCTTAAAAAAAATTTAAAATGAAATTTATCAAATTTTGAAATTGAAATGATAGATGATAATAGATAGGATGGAAAGAGATTTGCCAGTAAAAGATAATTCAGTAAAATCATTTTTAGTTTGATAAGTTGGAGGGTAACTTAGGGAAACCCAAAATTATACAATGACCTCATTTAGTTAAAATACTAATAATTATAACAATTTAGATCAAAATAAAATATTTTAAAATTCAAAAAAAGGGATGATTGTTGATTAAAGATATGATGGTTTAATTGATAAGTGATGAAAAATTATTGGAGATGAGTTTGAGGAGTGTTTAAAAGAAAATAGAGATTTAAGAGTATTTATATAAAATTAAATAAAATTTCTCCAAATTGATTGCAAATTAGTGATACTCAACTTTAATAGAATATACATGTGCGTGTATATATATACACACAAAAATGTATGTGAGAGGTCTCACAGGTCGATTTTGTGAGACAAATATTTTATTTGAATTACCCATGAAAAAATATTACTTTTTATGTTAAAAATATTAATTTTTTTTTATTGTAAATATGAACTGAATTGACTCGTCTCACGAATAAAGATATTTGAAACCGTCTCGCAATATTAGATCTACTCATGTATATACGTGTGTGTGTGTGTGTTGTCTTTCCGAATCGAGTGCAACATCTGCAGATGCAAAGGGTGTACATATGCGTGTGTTGTCTTTCCAAATCTGAAAATGCAAAGGGGCAGGCATTTGTGGAACAACAGTCGTGGACCATGTAAAAGGCATAAAGCTATGCCAGGGTTCTTGTACAGATGCTCGATGGAACGGCAAGACGATAAGATCAAAATCAAAACCATTCGTTTCACCAACTATTGATTAGTAGGAATATTCATGGCTGTACAGAATTTACATCCCTAATTAATGTGTTTAATCGATCTGGCTATATCGACCCCCACGTCGGATTCTATTATATGCATCAATGAATATGTCTAATGTGAAACGATCAGACCTATATCCGTGAGACGAGTTGATTTGGTTCATTGGTCGGATCAGATAAGAAATATATCTCACAAAATTAACTCATGAAATGATGTAATAAGAGTTTTTGTGGCTATTAATTCCTTGAATATATACAAAGTTTATTTGATTCTCTAGTGTTTATTTCCAAGGGAAATAAATTTCGATTTCTGATCTTAATCTGCAAAATTATATCAAATTAAAGGGGCCCAAGATATATTATTGATTAATTAAGTGCAGCAGCAAGAACAAATTAAAATCTAAGTAGCCATGGACCGGCCGGTTGCATGCACAGAGAATATTGACGGGTGCAGACTAATAAAATGCCATAAAAAGTAAATTAATATATTGTTTGGTCTAAATTATAAGACATCAATTAATTATACGTATTATTGTTTAATCCAATATTTGATTCAATTTTTTATTCATACATATGAAATTATCATCAATATATTACGTACACAATATCATTCACCATCTCATAATTTGAACCACTCGACGGTTTTCTTTTTTTCCTGATTTTAATCATTTTTGCGAATCGCCACTAAAACTCCTGCCACCAAGAACTTATCCACGATCACAAATTGGCCGATTAACGTTGGATTAGTATCGGATTTTTTGGTGGCTAATATATTTTTTATATAGTGTTTTATATATAATTTCGAAATAAGTTTTTTGATAAATTTAAGGAAAAAATATAGTTTTTAAAAAAATTCTCTATAAATTATTGCTTAATTTTCATTCGTTTCAATCTTTTACCTACACCAAACTTTGTACCCGAAAAAATACTATAAACCAAATTTTTATTTGGAATAGATAAAAATTTCAATGATTTTTTTGGGGATTTGTTGAATTCACCAAAAATCGACGAAAATACAAGTTGTGTAATTCTTGAGTTCATCTTAATCCACCCACAGCAATCTCATTTCAATTTCCCACACAATACCCACCAAATTGCCACGTTCTAATTTATCAAACCTTCATATTTATGTTGATTTAATATTAAATTAATTGCACTAGCCGTTACAAAATAGCTGTTGAAAAAATTAGTAAATAAGTAGGAGATAAAGTATTCATAATTCCAACGTACAACCACAACGCTTGAATATATTTTGTATCCTATTGTGTACATAAATTGGAATTTGAGCATATATTCTAAGGGAACTATTAACATATAAATGCTAATTCACATCTCAATTCAATGAGTAAGAGTTGGGAGACCATCTTCTTACCATGATTTTAATTTATCTAACACAAGCCAATATCATAATAGTTTTTGGAATAAAATAGGCTAATTCTGGCATGCAACCACAATAATTTCAGTATATTTCGTATTCAATATAAAGCTAGAATTTGAGCATATATTTTGAGGAAAACCACTAGCATAAAAATGAAAACTCGTATCTCAATTAATGAGCAAGCTGATTTGGGAAACCAATTCCTTACCATAATTTTAATCCACCTAACACAAGTCAATATCATAATAATTTCTGCCATGAAATGGTTAATTTCAGCATACAACTACACCAATTTCAGTATCTTCCGTGTTCTATTAGGCACATAAATTAGAATTTTGAGCATAAATTATTAGGGGCACTAGCAAAAAACTGCACACTCATATAATCAGTTTAATGAGTAATAAAGAGAGTTGGGAAAACCCAACTCTTTACCATTATTTTAATATACCAAACACAAATCAACAACAAAATAATTTCCTCCATAAAATAGGCTAATTCCAGCATACAATCACAAAAATTTCAGTATAATTCTGGCATTAAATAGGTTACTTCCAAAATACAACCACAACCAACAAACTCATATCACAAAAGTTCCAGCAACACAAAACACATATCTGCAAAAGTAGTTTTCCCACTTTGGATCAATGGAGAAATAACATTATGTCCAAAATCTCAGTATGTAGCTGCGTTAATCTTCTTAACAACCTAAAAAAAATAACAAGAACATCACTCACAGACTGAACAAAATAACATAAAATAACAAGAACATCAAGGAAACGATGCGCCACTATTACTTCCACTGGATCGAGTACATTTTTTTGTAGACGTGCCATCACAAATTATTCATTCTACCATCATTTTTTTTTTCCCGTGAGTATAAGATTTTTACTTGTAAGTCAAATAGCTCAAAACTATTTTAACAAAACATAAAGCAAAAGCTAGTTTATGGGTTCTTTGCAACTACGTCGGTTGTGGCCTTGCTTATGACACCAGCCACACTTTGACACATGTACAACTTGAGATGATATCCTTTGAGTTCTTCTTCGGCCTGGTTGACATCGAACATTGGGAGGATTGATTATGAATGGGCGATCGGTATTGGACTCATGCATCTCAAATGTACATATCGGATTTAGGATTGAGATGGAGGGCTAGATATTGCAAGGTCACAATTTGTGGAGCAATTTCCTTGCATTTTCTTCCAAAATTAATAAACAACACGATTAGACAGAGCCATTAAAAATTAAAATCATATAGAGCTCATCTTTATGCTCATAGCTAGGGGTGGCCCGTATACCGTACCGTACCGTACCGAAAATTATATACCATATATCGTACCGAAAATTACTGTATAAGAAAATTCATACCGATACCGTACCGAAATTTTTCGGTATACCGTATAATTTCGATATAATCGGCATGTACCAAAAATTTCGGTATAGTATCGGTATATACCATTTTATACTGAAAAAACCTTATATTTTTTAGCTTTTATAATTTTATTTTTTAAAAAAATATTATAAATTTTAAAAATTTTATATATTATTTCAGTATTCCGGTATATGCCGAAATTTTCAAATTGCATACCGTTATTGTAACGAAAAATTCAGTATTGTTACCGTACCGTACCGAAATCTTTGATATACCGAAAATTCGGTATTTTTTCAGTACGGTAATCTCGATATACCGAAAATTCGATATTTTTTCTCACCCCTACTCATACCTACCCAGAAATGAAAATTTGATGATCCAATTCAATTTCTCCAAGGAATCAAACAAAAACATGTGTTACCTTAGTGGTTGAAAAATTGCAATGGAAAATAATATTTAATAACACATCATATGATAAAAAGTTTTGTTATGAATATGAGATTTGAGCTTATAAATTCTTACATTATTTTCAAGTTATTTTTTGCTATACAAATGATTCATTTTGTCTATTTTTGCTGTTGTTAAGTCATGCCATCGTTGGATGGAATTCTTCTATCGGGAGACGGTCCGGAGTTCATGTACAGTAGGAGATTTGGTTAAAATCCATGAATTATTATTCCAAAATTCACGAATACATTGTCAAATAAATTCAGTAGATTTTTTGGCAATTGACATGTTATCTGAGATGCTGAAAATCTTGATTTTTTTTGTCTCATCACAAATTTTATCTTCTCATAATAATGTAACCCAAACAAAGGTATCTAAATTAGGAAAAAAATTCAAATCCCAACATAACCTATTGGATATGAAAAAGAGTGGTCTTGGCTTTTGCATTGATGTCTAGTGAACTAGTTCATATATCTTTTTGTGTCCTCTTGCACTTGTAAACACGAACTCTTTTCAACTTCAATCTAACGATGTCATGAAGACACTACATACATTGAACACAATTCGAAAAAAATTACAAAAAAATTGAGTAAACAACCATAAATCAACAAAACAATCGACACAAAATAAGACAATCGAGCACAAATCGCATAAAACATTCAAAACCACAACAAGATATTATATCACCCCAATTTGGAACAGATCCCGCAACCCAATTGGATCTACGTAAACGTGGAATGTCCAAAAAATCTCTATTCAAACCGACAACCACCCCTTGTAAACATGTTTAAACGTACCTTATCAATGTCCTGATCAAAATAATTTCTCTTTGCTCACTCGCTCGCTCGCTCAATCTCTGAAGCGAAATGTTGAATCTATCATTATTTATATTTTCATTTGTAGCCCTCTTTTATTACCTGAGGATTATGAAAGATTAGGGAAAGAAAGGGTTTAGTTTCTCTGAAAATCGGGGATTGAACAACAAGATTCAAGATTTCATCTGTTTGTTCCTCAGCAGGTGGTGGATTTCTTTGGCATGAATTTAGGATTTGAGAGAAAGGGAAGAAATTTGTCGTGCTAGGGAAAACAAACTAGAGTTAAATATCAAGTGAGGTATAATAAAGGAGAAAATTAGTAAATATGTGATGAGTTGGGGAGTGGAAAAAAATTTTCTTATATCAGTCATGACATGGTGATTGAACATGAACTTATTGCTTTGATTGAGTATTTAACACATATTTCTCCTTTTAAATATTTTTATCTTGAGGGAGGAAGATTATTTTGTTATAAATTAATTGAATCGGATTTTAATATTAGAGTAGGTATCTTGTGAGACAGTCTCACGAATTTTTATCTGTGAGACGGGTCAACTCTACCGACATTCACAATAAAAAATAATACTCTTAATATAAAAAGTAATACTTTTTCATGGATAACCCATATAAGAGATCCGCCTCACAAAATACGACCCGTGAGACCGTCTCACACAAGTTTTTGCTTTAATATTAAATGAGTTACAAATCATCTATGTATGGATAAAACGTTAAACTTATATAATTTTATGAAAGCTTCAAACTATGTGATGTAACACCGTAACATCAAACTCCACGAGTGTTAACCATGTCGATCTTTAAAAATAAAATAAAAAATTGATGTATTCTTTTGTTAATGGTAAAAATTTGAGCTTTCCCTTATAATGATTTGCAATCAAATTCACGGACTCATTGTGTGCATGAAACATTTATATTGCATGTCCAAATTAATTTATTCTAAATTTTTACACTAATTTTAATTTTATTTTTTTATTAGAAGTGGTCTCCATTTATTATATTAAATAATGCATCGACAAACTCGTGATCTTGGGTCTGAATTTCACATATCGCTGAATGTGACGTATGAGTGAATGAATTGTTCCTATCACCCCGACACGACACTATACATATACATACATTCACATATAAAATATTTCACTCTCATGTTATTATTTAGTTAGTAATAAATATTAATATATGTGCGACCAAAGAAAGAACAACAAACATTTTTACATTAAATAATAAATATTTTGGAACTGGCAAAGTACAAATGGATCACCTTTAATTTATTTAATTTGCATATGTAAAATTAAGTAGCAAAATCCAAAAGATTATTGAGGAGCTAATACTCTGATCTTCTCCAGTTCAATCAGTTGGTTGTTTGTTGTTGGCATCCAGCTTCAGTCCAAAATGAATGTGAGGGAAATGTGCCCACTGCTTCATGCATTAACAAAATTGTACTTCACATTAATTGTTCATACTTCATTCACAAAGTAACTTCATGTGAAAATAAATCACCTCCCCCTCTCACCTTTCTATATATATATATATATATTCGTCTTTCTTTTTTTCATATATCTCAAATATATAGTGCAATTTTTTCATATTTATTCTTTATGTCATTGAACAAAGATAAGATGAAAATTTTCTACATGAAATTTATTGTTCGAATAACTTTATTATGTCTGTAAACTTTCTAAATATACGCGGACGAATGGATGATGGAGGAGTATATATATTTGAAGAAGGATTACTTACATTTTTTGCGGCTGTACTAAAAGCTTCTCTGTGGCTAATTTCAGGATTGCTAGCTTTAATCCTCTGAATCTCCTCCCTGGAATTGTTATTAATTTAGGAATGTACGTAAATAATGGGATTTCTGTTATCGTTGAAGCATTTGATTTTGAAATTAATAAGTATATGTGAGAGTGCTGAGTATTACTCACTTTATGAACCTGTTGTATGCAGACGGGACGCGTTGTCTTTTCTCAGGAGCTGTACAAATTAATTTTTAGTTAGAAATCTGACAACAGAAAAAGTGAAACACTAGCTTGTTTGATTGATCATTTTCTCTTTTTAATTTTCTAGGAACAAAAGTGTACCGATATATATATATTTTTTAGAACAAATTTTGAAAAAACGAAATTAATAACACTTGTTCAAAATGGTACATTTACAGCATAAAATTGAAAAATCAAAAGTCTTTTTTCCCTATTTAATTTAAATCGATTGATAAATTTTATTTTTAGTCATTTATTATTTCAATTTTCGACAATTTCAGTAGTTTTCTTCGTATTATTGCTATTATTATATGTCATAATAGATCATTAGTGCTTATATAAGCGCATGAGAAATGACTAAAATTGCATAAAAAACAAAGATAATATATTAAAACTAAAATTTGATCATATATATATATATAATTAAAATCGCAAATAAACAAATATGCATGACCAAAATTGTTATTTTCCCTTTAGATGTTCAATCAATGCTCTAAAATTTTCACGATTTAGCAACTACAGTAAATTATATTTGCTCCGAAAAAACCTAGCCATAAATTTCATTCCTTAATGCATATTCAAAGAACACATCTTTCTCTCCTGAAATGATGAAAACAAAAGGGTAATATTTTCTAACTTGATTAATATGGCAAATATGTTGATATTTTGTAATTAATAAAAGCATTATATTAATGCACTTTAAAACAGCATAACATATATCCAATGTACGTATTTAAGAGTCAAGACAATCATTCCTCCCATCAAATTAACTTTTCAGGAAAAAAAACTGAAGATTTTACATAAATTTCAGATTTAATAGTGTGAAAAGGATAAATAGACTGAAAAATGAACGAGCTTACGTCGGATTGGAGGTGTCTTAGGTTGTACATGTTCATCCTGGAATGTAGCAAACATGTTGCTCCTGGAAGATGATCCGATATTGTCCTTAACACCACCAGGAATATGGCTGGAATGTTGTTTCTGTATCTTCATCATGAATAAACAAATTAAATTAATTGTAGAAGTGAAAATCAGGCATGTTTGTATTATATTATATTTACACACACACATTAGATCAACATGGAAACTTGTGCATTTTAATTTGGCCATATATTAATTGTGATCCGTGATTCCAGGGGAAGAAAACCTGGAAATCTTGAAGGTGAAAAGACTGAAGCAATGCTCCCACATTAACAGACAGCATATTTGCGCAGTGCCCGCATCTCACTGTTACAATGTTGAACAAGCTGCTGCATGGAACATTAACCTGCCCACCACCACGTCTATATATAAGTACATTTTCATATATTTAATGTTCTTGTGTAGATTATTTCCAAGATGGAAACTTTTCCTTGAAAAAACAAAAGCAAAACCTAAACAGTAAATAAACCCTTCGCCTCTTGGTTTGATCAGTTGCAGAAGAAGATAAAAGAACGTGTAAAATCTTCATATATTGCTAATACATCATGGCCTCAATTGATGCACATGAAATACTATACGAGAATTAAGCAAGACGAGAAACAGTTTTTGAGTGGAGTTACGGCAAGAAACGGCATGCATGCTACGCTCAGCAAACAAAAGGGAAAAAAAATTCAAGATCTATCCTTGCTAGCCAATTAATTATTCTGATGAAAAAAGGTACTAAAATGGGTGAAAATTGGTCGCGCTTGATCTTGCAGACGGATGGAATTACCAAGGAGTTAAATCGGGAAACACATGTGTAGCTTTCAGAATGTACGGAAGACTGAGGCCAATTCTTGGATAATTAATGGAGATAATTAATTGAAAGACACCACAAAGGCTTTCACATGGGTGATTGATTAGTTGAAACGCCCAAAGGGACTTGCGCTTCTTTCTTTTTTTTTCAATCAGTGCTTCTGACTTTAATTTCTGGTGCTCTGACACCTTCACTGAGTGAGGTCATGTGTGAGAGAGAGGAAAACGACGTGACTGGAACGAGAGAGATCATATGGAATCATAATCTTCCTTTAATTAAGCTGCCGATACAGAAAAGAAATTAAAGGGCTCACGGCTTTTTTTAAAAAAAGAAAATTTTGCTGTTAATGATTTAGTTTTGGCAGGTCTCTGCAGCAAGTTCTTGGCTAAAGAAAGAACCAAGCAACGGAGAATCTCAGATCCCACATCATGAAATGAACAAGAACAGTTGAAAAAATCAGGAAAAAAGTGGATTGAATTGGCGAGAACAGAAGCACCCAATTTCGACACAGTAGCACACGTTGGCGTGTCTGTCGGCATCAAAGTTACGACTCATTAATGGCGCTGCAACTGCACCCGTACGAAGAAGGAAAGAAAACTTACAGGAGAAAAGACAACTGATAGTAATTTAAATAACAGAAATAATTGATTAATCTGATTAGATTAATTAAAACTACCTTCGAAGTTATATTATCATTGCCATGGAACTTATAAATCTGGATCACTAATTAATCTTGGAAAGAAAGATGCGGGGAACTCTGAGGATGCCGAAGTTAGAAAAATTAAGAACCCCAAAAAAAAAAAAAAGAAGCAAAATACAGCTTATTAACCATAAGCTCCATGTATCAAAATGGAAAATAGGGTTTTTATTTGTTGAAAAGGTACGAAGATTCTTGCTGTTTTTGTAGATCTCTCATTAGGGTTCTGAGTGAAACACAGAAGCATCTGATCAGAAGACCACTCGAAGAAAAAATAAAATGAGAAATCAAATTCCATCATATGTAAAAATCACGCAGAATATCAAAGTACGACAGATATATAAATCATTGTTCAAGAATCTTGTAACATATAAGTCCAAATGAAAATTTTGGATCACTTTTCGTTCATATATCATATCTATATTCGTAATTCAGCAGCCAGCTTTATGACAGAAACATTCATCAGTAAAAAAGAAGAAGAAGAAATTATCATAAAATGCCATGTTAAATTAATCCTGTAGAAATTCAAACCTAACCGAAGAAAAATCGTCACATATCATAATCTATAAGATAAATTAATTAATTCAAGAATATATTATGACACGCTCAAAAGCTCGCCAAGGGTTGAAAGATTGAAAAAATCTTAGTATTTACCACTAGAATGGTGTTGCAGAAGTTGCAGTGAACGTAACAAACACGGTCGGAGGAATTTTCCGCTGACATTTTAGCCGGTTCCATGAATCGCCAGTGATCAGTACTTCAGTTATAATTCCAGTATATATATATACACGCAAAAGTAAGGAAAAGAAGATCTAAGAACTTTCCTATAGAATCATACAGCTGAACTGCACAAAAAATTAAATTAAACAAAGCTAAAGCAGATCAAGAACTGCGGAATATTTAGAGTTCATCCGCTTCTGGTTTAAGCAAGACAAGCTAGAAATTAACTAGGGAGTGGAGAAAAAAGTAAAGAAATGAGAGAAAGAAGCTAAATTAATGAAGAAGAGATCAATATATAGATATAATTTTAACAAGAGTACACGTAAATTTGCATGGTATAGTTATTAATTTAGAAAGAAAGAAATGACTGGGAAATTTGGTCCCTATTTAATGAGATCATGACTGGTCGGTATTCCGGAAATGACATGACGAAACATAGTCTCTCACATTAATCACTGTATACATATACATATATATTTCCACCAATTTTAGTATTATTTTCTTTTTTTGGTTACATATATACATACATACATACATACATATATATATATATGTTGGATTAATGATACATAAAATAACACAAAGATTAATCGATCGATCTGTTGTGAAGTAATCACTCAACTTTTTTTTATATTGGAGGAATTTTTCTTTAAATTAACTTGGATTAACGATGTCGAAGAATTATTCGACCTCAAATTCGATATAAACTTGAAGTTGTAAAATTTGATGTTATATTTATCTAATGTTTGAACTATCATGGTTAGTACCTAGAGTAAGTCGCTATGACCCAAATAAGAGATCCGTCTCACAAAATACGACCCGTGAAACCGTCTCACACAATTTTTTTTCCTAATTAAATACCAAAAAAAAAAAACGGATGAAGAAAGAGTGTGAATGGTTGATTTGGGGGTGGCGGGGCATAGGTAGTATGGATGTTGAGAGATTGAGTGGGTAGGAATCGTTTGTTTTTTTGTGGCCACTCTGCAATTTGTGCAGCGGACGACATAAATTTACTCTTTGGAATGTTTTTTTACATTAAGAAATTAATAATACTAATAGTTTAATTAATCATATTTGTCATATTTTGAGTTTTATACAATTAACTAATTAATCAATTGCAAGATACTTTATATCTTAGTTTTGTGAAAATGCATATCAATTAACGAACCGAAATTAAGCTTGAAGAAAAATTTGAGGGGAAAAAAATAGAAATTGATGGATAAATACCCATATATATAATAACATATAGGAGAATAAGACAAAGAATAATTTATATTCGAATATGTATGATTAAGATGTTTTAATCTTAGTTTACATTATCATAAATTAATGCTTTCTTAAATCGGAAAAGCAAAAAACATTCGGTCCAATAATTTTCTTTGTATTTTTCACTCGATATAAATGTTACATCTTCAAAATTTAGTAGTAAAATGAGGATTTACCTGCCCTAATTTTGTTAAATACATTATCTTTCCATGATGTATATTCCCCTTTATTCATGCTCGGTGATACTGACTTTCTGTTATTCAATTTTCATGTTTCTTTTTTTTATTAGTTGGAGATGATGTACAAGCTATAGTTGAAGCTCCGGAAAGCTTTCCCATTACAATCTTGCTCGCATTGCACAGTTAAAAAAAGTTATAACAAATGAATAGAACAAAGCATATTCCACCAATGTTCTTCGATACACACGAGCTTCAAGAAAATGATGATGTTGATGTCCATCAAATTTTCTAGTGACATTATAGTTGATTTATTCAACAAGACATTACAAACTTCAACATTCAAGAAACTAGTACACAAGATAGTGATGCATTAGTTAACGGATTTTAGATGATTGAGATCATGGGAGCATCTATTGTTGTATTTTTTTTCTTTTGTTCAGGTTTTTTTTCTAATAGGTTTTTTTACTGACATCTGTTTTAACAAGACATCATTCGATTCTTCACATATCTCGGAAATAATTTGTTGAGTCGTTAATAGTCTAAAGAGAAGTATTATAGATAATTAAGTTTTAGATTATTATTGTGATAAGATTTTTAATTAAGATATCATTTTATTTATTATTCAAACTCTGTGAATATATTCTATAAATGGAAGTCTTCGGTCATATGAACAAAGTATTCGTATTCATTCTCTCATCTCTATATTCTTAATTATCCTTAGCAAATTTAAAAAATATTATCTCGACGTTAAAATTCCTTAATTTAATTGAAAACCTAGATCATGTAGTATATATAATAAATAATATCTCCCAATAGATAAATTTAAAATATTCTAGAGACATTTCTCATTCTATAATTTTGCACCATAAAGTGTTTTTTTTTTTTTTTTGGTATTTATTTGAACAACAAATTATCTTAAGTAACAACACATATAAAAAATGTATGTTTTTTTAAATAAAATAAAACAAAGCCAGATGAAGTTTTTTTAGTCTATTTTATAGTTTACAGCACCGATTAACAATTTCTAACTATTCATATACCAAATTGATAAATTACCATTAATTTATGGATCAAAAAGAAAGGGCACTTTGATATCTTGTCTATCAATCAAATGAATTTTGATAAATAATCTTTTTGGAGGTTCGACAAAACGAGACGAAATTCTCTACTCTATTTGATATTTAAAATCGTGTTACACTTTACTCAAATAAATTTCGTTTGTATCAAATTTAAAAATTAAATATTGCAAATATTATATATAAACAAAATATAATAAATCACAGACAAAAAACATTTGATTCATATTTCTTTTCAAAAGTAAACAATAATTAAATTGTTTTAATAATTTATCGTGCTGAGATTTTTTTTCAAAAAAAAAAAAAAAAACCAATCTCGAACACCAACTCAACCAAATCTCGGCTCAAATACAAAATATAATATCTATAAATTAATTTTTAATATTTCGATAATTTTTGGTAGACAATTGCTTTTTTAGGTCCTTAATTCCGTGTCAGTCCCTCATTTTATTCATATTACAGATGCAAACCTCCACTTTTGAATTGTCTCTAATCAGTCCTCCATTTTTTTGTTTTTTTCCGGATTCGATATTTCCTTTAATTTGAGTGTTAAAATTGATGGAATTTCAAGGGTTAATTCTCTATGTAGCCCTTGGTTTTATCATGCTTTCCCAATTCAATCCTCGTCTTTCAGTTGTCCAGACTTAACCTTTCATTTTATTTAATTTTTCCCAATTTAGGCTTAATTTTTAACTAAATAAAACACGTACACACATAAGTAATTTAATATATCCAATTAGATACAATATTGAGAAAACTATATTTTTGTCCTATAATTTACACATTTTCACCTTTGGTCATGTCATGTTAACGATGAATTTGCATATTTTTTTTTTCATTTTTGATCATTTTACTGTGAATTTTCATTTTTAGTCTTATAACTTGTACATTTTTTTTGGTCTTTTACTTGTATTTTTTTTCATTTTCGCTCCTTTATTGATATATGAATACGATGGACTCTGGTAAAAAAAAAAAAAGAGCAAAATGAAAAAAAAAAAAAGAAAAAAACATAACGGGAACAAAAATGAAAAAAAAATGCAAGTTACAAAGACAAAAATGTAGCACCAAAAATTTAAAAAAAAATGCAAATTACGGGATTAAATATACAATTATTTCCACCAATATAAGCATGAATGTTTTTTTTAAAAAAGAAAAAAAAAACCTACGGAAGTAACTGTGAAGAGTTGAAAAATAGAAAAATTGAATCGATATAAACAGAAACTTGAGGCAAAGACAAAAATTGAAAGTTTGGTTGATTACAGATAGGGTCTGGGAACTAATGGGTGTTAAGACCTTATTTGCTTGATTTAAAATTCATCAAGAAATATATATTTGGAGAAAGATGAATGCTTTTTACCCATTGAAATGATATTATTATGAGTTAAATAATTATTCTTGTCTTTTTAATCGTATAGTTAACATGAAACTAAAATAGAAAATTTATGTAAAATGAAATATCAACTCAGGAGTCAGGACGCTTGAAAAACGAGGGACTAAAATATTGGAAGAATACAATAAATAGGGAATTATCATTAAATCATATTCTTACTTTCTCTCATTTTTTACTGTGCGGATAACAGTTCATTTTATTGTTCCAAACCGCACAACTTCTAGTATAATAGTGATGACATAGTAGACAACATAGTTCACCTGATGAGCCCAAAAATTACCACAAGATCAAACACTGACCAGAAAAATACCTATCGATGAAGGCACGGTTGCAAGGCAATCATCATGCATGGTTGCTAAACCTATGAAGCTATCTGATGAAGCTTACTGGCAAAAGGAGTACTGTGAATTTGAGCATTGTTGGAATCATAATTTAGCTTGAAGCAGAACTAGCTACACAAGGAGCTTGAGTGCTGTTATCATTCACAGAAAGGTTAGCACTCGTCTCTATAATCTGCTCTTCAGTAGGATTTGCACTCAAGCTATCCACTGTACCACTTGATATACTAGCTACATTGGTTCTATCTTCGTCTCGTATTTCAAGATGATCCATGAGTCGACATGCAGGAACAATACCGTCGTCAACCTCCCTAAGAACTTCAGCGCTGTGACAAGAGGTTGAACTGCTGCAAGTGAACAATTTCTCCTTCCATCCTTGTGTGCTCCTAGTTAATGATTCTTTGTACCTGGAGACGGAAAGAAAGAAGGCTTGTTATAAAAATTTATAAAGCCATTCCAAGTAACGCTCCCTATTAAAGTTGGACAACGGACATAGATAGGACACATCCATAAAGTTCAGTCCACTGCTTTCTTGTTGCCTGTATTTTAATATTTTTATACTTTCAGCTAAGCTGGAGTACAAAAGGGAACATAATTTTTATATATAGAATTTAAGGGGGTACAATATCAAGAACAATGCTTGATTCTTCGCGTACTTCATTCACCATGCACTAACAGGAGATTTCAGAGATTCCGAGAATGACTGGAAATCTAATGATCCAACTCTCTCTCGGCTACTCGGGAAAGTCTGGGTAGGAGATCTCCTGTAGGACAAAATAACCTTATTGGGAACAACCAAGAGTTTGATCACTTTAAAGGTTTAACGACTCATTTCAATGAAGGAAAAGAACAATATACCTATTGGTAGAGGACATTCCATGTTGATGTGCACCAACAATTGATCCTTGGGCAGATGATGGAAGTGGAGTAAGGGACGTAGAATTTTCTCCAATAGTGAGTAACGAAGAATTTGAGGCAGCTATCCTTACTACAGAGGGAGTACTGGAACCATCTCTCTCATTGGCAGAAGAAGTAACCGACGTGGCAGAAGGTCCATTAAGATGAGTGGAAAACACCAAAAAATGTGGATGACCTTGAGCATATGACCTACTCCTCCGGCCTTCAATCCTAGCAAGCTGACGAGCCCTGCCCGTAGCAGAAGAAGTGGCTAAGTGTTGAATAATCCGCTCTTCAAGTTCAGAATCACTCCCACTAATTGGCAACTGCACCAGATGTTCAAGAAAATTTTATGTTAACACCACCAAATATATATTTGAACTGAAGGCACTAATTAGAATAGTAAAAATATGAGTAGATTGAAAAGTGAACAAACATGTTGCAACTCAAAGTCTCCCAGGGTTGGGTGATGAAATATAGAGGTATTTCTAGGTCGGTTTGTTCGCAATTTCCTCTCATGCTCCACAGCATCAAGCAATTCCTGGCTAACAAATAAGTGTACAAGTCCACCTCACAAAATAAACTTTCTGGAAAGATACAGAATTGCAAAGGGAAATCCATATACCTGGTGGGATCCTTAAAGCTGATAGGTTGCAAGCATATTGGGCACTCGGATCTTCTCTGGCACCTACAGATATATTTATATGCAAATGATCGACAATGTCCAACATCCATCTTTTGGTACAGCTTGATAAGAGATGGCCCGGAATAATTCGAATGGTAGTGGACCATGCAACAAACATTAAATAATTCTTGATATTGGATGTTTATTTTAGTAAAGAAAGAGTAAATACAACACAAAGTCCTGTGTGTGTGGCGGAAGGCACAACATAGCTAGACTATCATCCTCTTCTAATTTTTCCAGGTGGATCCCTCAGTAATAGAAGGTCATATTATCAATGCACTTCAATAATGGTATTTTGTCACCGAATTCAATTGATTGCATGTAGCAGGACCATACATGAATGTAATGTCAATATGGGACTACTTGGTAGAAAATGGAATACTGCATATAGTTTTCGCAGTCATGAAAAATCACAATACAATGTCAGGGAAAAGTTGTGTGAATCGCAAGTTGATTTTTGTACCATTCAAGAATGCAATGAAGATGAAACTCATGTTTGCAACTTGTCACCTGCCAAAAAAAATATAAAAAAAATTATTTCAGAATTTGACAACAGGCCAATACCAATCGACAATGCCTGGAGTTAGAAGCCTCATACATACTGTTGAAGGATCGCTATCACAAAAATCTTCAAGGCATATGCTGCATGAATCATCAGATGCTTCTTGAACCCCACCCTCCACAAAAGCTGCAGCTGATGTCAAATGATTCTCCTTCCCTCTTCCATCTGCCAGAGATATGGAAATCTTTAATACAATATACAGAGATCAAGCACTACTATAAATTGTGTAGCAACATGCACAATATTATCCTTGCACGATATACCGAGCTGATAATTCAACAAAATTAAAACTTTACCAAATTGATATAGTTTCTAAAGATAGAAATAATGCGTGATGTAGAGTGAATTTTTTTTAACAGAGAGAATAAAATTCAATAATACATGTTTACTTATCATTCAATCACCTTAAATTAAACTATTTACTTCCTTTTCCTTCTTCCTTTCATAAAAGTTTTAATTAGAATCTGTTAATAAATTCAAGACACGGCTCTATTGCAAACAAAAAAAAAACTATAAAATCTTAACAGCATGAAGCCTCATTTGAATAAGTCAGAGCTAAGAGCACAGAAAAAAGAAATGGTGAGGTCCAATATGACCGTAACTAAGCTGAAGCCACGGATATAAAACTTACAAAGGTCATACTCCAACACCTCATGGGCTTGCTATATAAAAAAATCACAACCATAAAACAGTATAAAAGTTCGAAAACCAAACGAAGTGATACATCATATACACAGAGAACTATACCTTAAAAACAGCAAAATATATTATAATTCAGATTCAACACGAGGCAAGAAACATAAACTATTACAAGAAAACTGCAGCGCCCCCTAGCAAGGAATTAACCTTCTAAGTGACTAAAAATTTTCCCCATCAAAATCGAATAAAATTCCACAAATTCCCGTTCCAAGAGTCCACATGCAAAGTTTAAGCATCCCAAAACACAAATAAGACCCCATAATACAATTCTTTTCCATTTGAAAAAAAAATACCCAGAAACGATTGGATTGCGTACACAGCACACATAAGAGAGTATATTAATTACCTACAAAAACAGGAAAAAAAACATAAAATTTAGTCTACAGCCCATTAAAATTCATAATCGGAAAACATAACAAAAAATTACCTCAAAAAGACTCTTCAATCCAAATACAATCAAGAAAGATGATAAATCCAGCAACAGATCAAAGTAATTAAAGAACTGATTCGATTACACGTAGAGTCAAAAGATAGGAGAAAAGGGCAGGAGACAAGATTACATTTTGATGCAAGAATTGGGTTAAGAGCCGGAAATAGTACAGTGGACTTCCCTTTTTTGTAGGTTTATGGAGAATTATTTCTCTCCTTTCCCCTTTTTCTCGTCTTTTTTTGGCTCCTTTTTCACTTTTTTATGGCGGAAATAAACTACACATACTAAATAAATTTTGCTGTTGCCGTTTTGACTTTAGATCTTGATGGCTTTCATATTTTAAAAAAACTAAATTATTCCTTAAGACAAAGACAATATATTATAAATCGTGTATCAATAAATTAATTGTATTAAATATTAATGATATCTTGCACCATCGCTTTATTTATATGATGGAATCAATAACTAAGTATATATCCATAAGAGCACCAGCTTACTATTCATCTTATTCTTATTTTAAATTAAATATATTCAATTTCAAATTTTTGAAATTTGAATTATTATTATTTTATATTAATAATAATATATTTTTATATATTTAGTACGTAAAATAATTTAATTTTATGAGTGTCATTTATTTAAAATAAAAGAAAATAAATTAAACTTAAGAGAAGAAGCAAAATAATAATTGATCGGAGAGTTACGTTAACGAAAATGAAAATTACAATGATCGAAAATTATTATAAATGAAAATTACAATAATAAAATATTACAATAACTTAAAATTAAATATTTCATCTCCCCCTAATCTCTTGACATAGACGTTCGTAGATGATAAGTTGCTCATATGTCATTTGCGAAGTATCCTTCGAAAGGATTGCATATTCCTTCAGTTGAACTTTGGCCATAGCAGCTTTTGCTTTCATCTCCTCTACTTCGATTTGTTTTTGTTTCATTTCAACTTCAACTTTTTTCATGCTTGTATATTCAGTAAACTTTGCAAACATATTGTCCAAGAAGAGAAAAGATTTTTGGAGTAAAAAATAATATGTTTTGATGTTTGAAATAATTTGTGTAGTGTGTGAATATTTATAGATGAATATATTATTTTTTTATTAAACTAGCCGTTAACTAGCTGTTAAAACAATTTTTTAATTTTATAAATAAAAACAACCGTTAGTTTTTAATTTAACATTTTTTTAATTTATTTTAATTTCCGAATTTTTTTTTTAAAATACAAATTTGAAATTTAAACCAATACATTAAATAAGGAAACTTCATCACGTGTGTGGGGCCCGCGTTCAGCAACGGTTTGTGAAAAACCGTCTTAAAAAAAAACTGACACAATTGAACGCCCCACACCCTCTCCCATGTTGGAGAGTAACATCCATTGTGGGTGCCCTAAGCATTTTGGGAGAGTATCCCTTCTCCTAATAACCAGAATTATAACTTATTTTTTAACAAAGAAAAAGTAGAGTGGGAGTTGATAAGATTGATATTGGTTTGTGTTTTTTAATCCAAAGCAATGGCATATATATGTCATAATTTTTTGTATACTTGTATAAAAAATAAAAAAATTGAAAACTCCAAGACCAGCATATTTACTTGAAAAGCATGGTTAATTGGCAAAATATGATTTTGTACGATAGAACAAGATATTAGAAAGACATCATAATCAAACGAAAACTGGGATGTAGGCAGAAGAGTATTCCATAATAATTTTCTTGATTCGCAGCATTAATTGTTTGGAAGGTAGAGAATCTGGATCAAGAGTGAAGAAGCCATGCTGTTGCCCTTCAAACTCCTCATATTCAATCCTTTTTCTCCATTTGTTCAGTTTATCTGCATAGTCTTGGGCTCTGTCTTTGAGTAGGTCGGATCCGCCAACCATTACCAGAATCGGGTCAAGTTCCATTTCTTTAATATTCGGGCTAACGGGTCCAAATGGGTTCACGAGTGGATGATCAGTGGTCTCTCCTGCTGGAATTGACAGCCTCCGAAACCTACATAGAAATAGCCAAAGCCAAGCAATAAAGGATTACTTATTTTTCTTGCTATGCATGTTATTCATTATATGTTAAATTTGAATTTTTCTCGTCTATATTAAATAATAGTAATAATTTTATAAATGTTGGATAAATGTTGGATGAGAACATAGATAAATCATAATCTAAAAGATGATGAATATAAAATCTTGGGCCCTCAGTTTCGAACTTCGTCCTCACAGTTATACCAAAGAAGAGAGCCGAATACACATAACCCCTCACCCGGACCGGAGCCAACTCGGCCGATCCCGCTCGAAGATTAGGGTTATGTTCCCGCCAGCCGAGTCACCCGAAATGAATACGCGGCTGAAATCAGCCAAGTCGGTCAGCCTGTTCTTGGAGCCACTTAACAGCCGCGTAGCCGTCCTCAATGGCTGCCGGGAGCCGATTCTCTAAAGCCAGCCGATAGTCGGGGGAGATGACCACGGCTTGGAGTTCCGAGGCAAGCTTGAAACAGTAGTTTTGGCAGTTGGCCACGTCCTGGAGCCGATGCAGAAGCCTCCGCGGTGAATGTAGTAGAAGATCGGGAGCCTGAAATAAATTTTAAAAATACACACGATTATTTTTTTGGGTTTATGGAAGAAACTTCGGGAAATTAAAATACACATCTATATAATTTTGATACAGTTATGTATTAAAATAAATTTTAAAAAAAATATTTATCCACGTATCATATATATACTAGTTACTTTGCACACGTGATGCGTATGTGTACAATTTTTTTTATCATTATCGATGAACTAAAGTGAAATTGACAAATTATGGAGGGACTAAATTGATATTTGAATTGTTGAAATAAAAAATATAATTAAAAGTGTGTGTTGAAATTAAAAAACAAAAACAAAAAAAAAAGTGTGATATTAGTATCATGTAAGGATAAAATTGGAAGAAAAAATTGGTGTTCTTCCTATGTGGTTAGTATGATGTCCTTACCCTTAATAAAATAGAATAGATTAAAAAAAATAACAAAAAAGTAGAAGAAAAAATCAATAATTTAGATGGAGGTAAATGAGAACTAATAATCATGCTAATTTATATCAAATTATAATGTTCATAATTAAATAATAAAGGGCGCCTACGAAAGAAGTTGAACTATCTACCATCTTGTTATATTTATATGGAAGAAATGAAGAATTTTTTTTAATTGTTCGCCGTTATTGATTCCTCATGTTATTGTAGGTAGAAACTATTGGATATTGGATTTATATTTTTATTTAATTTATTTTTTTATTATACCATGATAGTTGAATAATTGGTTTATTACTAATGAATTAGAATATTAACTAAAAAAAATTGACCAATTATTCAAATTCTTTTCTAGGTAAAGTTTCTTCGAGTATTGTAACAATAATTTATTTTTTTTTCGACGTGAATAATTCACCATTATTAGAAATTAAGTAAGTTAGATGATGATAAACTGAAGGATCTGAGTGTCCAATATATATAGGACACTCTCATATACTTCAGTTTATCATCATCTAACTTAATTATATATATATATATATATATATATATATATATATATAAATAAATGTGTGTGTGTGATTATTATAGTATGAGAATTTTGGATATTTAAAAATATCAATGGACGATGACTTCAAAGTGAGTTAATTCACACTCTTCAACTTCAAGAATATAACATAGATAGCATATACAATAGTCGGATTGATACATTAAACTGTTCATAATGTTCTTAAACTTGGGAAACTATAAGAAATTAAATTCTTTTCGTCGCAAAAAGAGAATTTAGATGAAAAACCAATATCTACAAACGATGCGTCAAAAGAAATCCTTTCATCCCCCCATTCATGTGAACACAAAATTTGCTTTGAAAATGAACAAACACTGCACAAAATTTGATGACAAGATATGAAAATTCTGGTGACCACCACTTTCTGTAATAATCACATCAAATATTCTTGTCACAAACCTTTAGATCAATGAAAATGACAAGTAAAACCAGCAAAAGGCCACATCAGGGCTTACAACAACGCTTGCAGTACTTGAATCCAACAACAGTATTTAATAGTTCAATTCTGATTTCAGTTGTGGTAAAAACTCTCGCAATTCATTTTCAGGAAAAAAAATGGCATTTCTTCAACGAACGTATAAGACTGGTTGACACCACATTTCTAATTATATATCTTCATAGGTTTCTCAGATGAGGGACGGTCCTGCATGAATATTGGTTGATGTGCTAACTGACTGGGTTCTTGTACGAAACTGGCCTGGAAAAGATCATCGGTAGTTAAATTTGGTCACGGGTATACACATTATCATTAGGCAAAAACTTGTGTGAGACGGTGTCACGGGTCGTATTTTGTGAGACAGATATCTTATTTGGGTAATCCATGAAAAAGTATTATTTTTTATGCTAAGTGTGTTACTTTTTATTATGAATATCGGTAGAGTTGACCCGTCTCACAGATAAAGATTCGTGAGATCGTCTCATAAGAGATCCACTCTTATCATTATATAGAGGAGAGGTGGATTTTAATTTCCAATTGTGTTCTATTTCCGTTGTCAACAGAGCTATTAAATTGCACTACTCTTCAAACTAGAGGCCAGGAGGATTTTAACATCTTCTATAATACTGCATTCTTGAATTTGGAGGGCAGATGGACTTTATCCTCCAGTTGTACTCTATTTTTCATAAGTTTATTATCTGTGGCAGGCAGGTAACACAGTTATCTAACAATTCCAGCAACGTAAAGAGATTGCCGGTTGATTGGTCCACTTTTCATATTTAACAAGACCAAACGGAAGACATTAGTGGAGTCATATGCAAAAGTTCCCGATCCCATGGCTTCTAATACAACTATACAAGAGGTGGCAAAAATCCCATGTAGCCGACCACAAACCTTCTTCAAAGGCCTACAAACCTCACTCCAGGGTTTTATGGAATCTCAGTTCAGTTTGAGCTCATCTAAGAGGAATGAGATTTGTTAGCTTACTAAACACCAATATCTGTTAGCAGCCTAGAATTAACCGGAGAGATATTTATAGGATATCCAGTTTCCATCAATTAAAAAGGTAAAATGATTTGCGCTTGGATTGATGGATTTGAATTTGAGGGAAAGATTTTGAACGGATTCAATCGACAGCCATCTGCACTGTATTTGAAATCCACAACAATTCCTATTAAAATTGCATAATTTGATATGGATTGAATTTGGAATTCATTTGATTTTGTCTATCTAAGCAAGTTGATTCTACAAGGTGATAAATAACGAATAACAAACGTAAAAGAATACAATTGCATAATATATGGCCAGAATAATGATACCTGATTTTTCACTGGAGATAAGTGCTCCAACCCAAGATACCGCTCACAATAAACGCTGCTGTCACTATTCTGTGGATCCAAACATTCATAACGATGAAATGTGGTTATTACCCTATGATGTAAGTGCATCAGCAAGTCTCCTTAATAATGTACAACACCGAGAGAGAGACCTGGAAAAAACTGAACAAAATCTCTGAATCCTGGAGGTATTCTGCCAGACCTTCAGACACAACAGCAAATTTCCACTGCCAAATACACGCAAATGAACAGAAAGTGAGAGTGTAGCAACTAAAGAAAAGAGACAGTAACACGTAGACTCACTCAATGCCAGATAAAAATCCACTCATAGAATTAGGATTAGGTTTGAGCCTAGTATACCTTAGAGAATTCATCATCTGGTACATTTAACTTCTTTTGTACACGAATTTTGACATGAGATAAAACTTCATTTGCGTGAATGACCAACAAAAATGGTACACCAAAGTTATGGATTTGCTGTTAGAAAAAAGTTAAATCTATTGTAATTGAAAAAAAATAGGTAGAACGAGTGCATTTCATGGATTATAGTCTAAAATATGCTTATACTGATCTACTTCAAATTAAGTTAGGACAAATGTCACCATTTGTTTCTCAATTCCCACGGCTTCGAAGTGGTATACATGAATCATGCAATCAAGTTGACCAAGACTTTTCTCTTCTTGAAGAATCTGCAACAAGAAATTGCCAAGGTGGGACTTGTGAATATGAAGCCACATAAAAAACGCAAGTAACTTGGCCTAAAAGATTCCAATTATTTGCTGCACGCACAACCTAAAAAAGGAAAGCACTTATGAGCACATCATCCAAACTCACACACACAGAAGGGGAGTAAGAGAGAGAACCTCCTCTGCCCGTAATGTCCCATACTTGTAATTTAGGCTCTCTATGCTTTCGTTGGCTGCAAAAATCTGCAAAAATGATGTTTTAGCAACTAGAACTTAAGATCACATGGTTAAATATACGTCTTTCCCAAGAAAGAAAACAAAGAACAAGAATATTAATGAAAATTGAAAAGGCAAAAATAAAAAATAAAAAAAAATTAACAAGGTTCAACATCCTACTCCCTCCACCAGTGAGAGCTCTAACATGAAGTAATTTTAGCCACAAGATACAATTACTAGAAGTGATATAAGACCAGAAAGTCATAACATAAGCCTCTTGGATCTTTCTGAGTCAATGGTTCTGTCGTCTGAAAAGTATAGGACATAGACATGCTCTAGACACTTCAAACAAGGTAGGAATTCAGGTTTGCAGAGAACAGTTTTTGTTCTCAAAGTGCAGGATTGAGTTTTTAAAAGGATGCAGGAATAGGGAACATGTGACTCAAACCTGGATAAAACCAGGGAACAATTCCTCAACAAGATATAGTTGCCTTGACAGTTGCAAGTTACTTTTTACAATGTTTGTGTTCCATGACCGTCCATGCTTTATACATATAGTTAATTGAGCTCAACCATTTAAGTTGAATCCGTAAGAAGATGATTTTCCTACTGTGTTATTTTATTATTATCAGTGTTTTAAAAGGCACTGCTAAAGCGCTGGGCGGTTGCCCACCATCTCATTTTTAGAAAGACAGTTAAAAAACCGTTGGCTAGGCTGCCTAGTTGTAGCCTAATGTAATATATATATATTTTTATTTTTTAAAATAAGATTGTTCGACATATTTTTTAATCAATTTGTATTGGATAAAGAAAATGAATATGTCATTGATTTTGAGTTTGAATCCTATAAAAATGAATTATTTGAGAAAATATTGAGATGAACAAGAAGAATTAGATATTTAGGTTAAAAAAAAATTGTCTATGCGTCTGGCTATGGGTGACCGTCCGCCCACCGCTTTTTAGAACACTGATTAAATATATAGAATTGAGTCAAGAATGGAAGACCTTGTAGATCTTGTGCCTGAACACTTCCATCAATCTTAGCTCTGCGTTTGGATGAGACAACTCAACCTACTCCATATAATGCCAGAAAAATCAAATGACAAAATGTTGAGTACAAAATAACGAGTTGATCCAACAAAAGACAAAAAGAAACATTCAAGATATTCGAAAGATATATTACCTTACTCACACACACACACACACATATGTATGCATGTACGATGTATGCATTTATAAATGTGTATGTGCGGCTAAGCTATATATTTCTCTGTGTTTATGATCTTAACAACAGTCCCAAGGCTTACCATCGTCCTAAGATCATGAAGTAGATCACCCACAGTGCTTTCCTTCGGCAGTCTCAAACAGTTGATATGCATCTGGATATGAAAAAAGGGAGATGGTCTTTGTTAAACATAAAATAGAAAATGAGTTGATTTTGTGCATGAGTGCATTTGACATGCTTATGCAACCAAAGTCCAATTCATACTCACGTCATTGTTTTCTGCATGACAAAAAGCTATTTCAAGTGTTAGACCTTGTAATCCCGACAGAGGCATATCCAATATTTCATAATACAATATATTTGAAATCTGTCAAAAAGAACAGTCTTTGTCAATGTTTCAGGTCCTCGCCAAATTTACTCTGACCGCCAGGATAGTGTGTCACTTACATGATTGTGATGGAGGAGCATCTCTAACAAGTTATCTACTCCACAATACTCTATGGGATAAGGTTTTGGCAGCTGAGTGTAAAAATCTTGTGATGTAAGCCGGATTTTGGATGGATCATCTACACCAAGACGGTGAGCTACTCTTCCTACAACTTCATCATATGTATCAAGCCTTGATCTACAAATTCAGTTAATGTAAACGGAACAGCAAATACCCAAATTAGCATGACCTCTGAAGGTAAAACAAAATAGCATGTTCTATTACACGAAGGTTCTTCGAAAAATCTTACAGTACTAAGTTGAATTCTTCATCCTTTGGCTTCTCCAGAGACCTAAAATAAACAACCCGACAAATATTCAGTTCAGAAAGTCAAAACATTTGATTAAAATTAAGAAGTTTCCGAACAATAATATAGTTTACAATTGTTTAGTTGTCACAAAAATAATTTCACCTACTCAATAAATAGAGTTTCAGAAGTTACAGAAGAAACTATTTCCAGTGAAATTGAACCAGGGTTAATAAAAATAAATTGAAAAAATGATGATGTCAAGACAAAACATAAGGCAAGAGTAGTGCGAGAAAATTTTCGAGAGCATGAACTAATTTAAATACTATAATACACTAAAGATGCTGAAACTGTTTAGGTGCTACTACTGAGACCTCGTAGAAGCATTAAGCCGATAATGTCTTGGACAGTTAAATAATGCAGCTATTGAGTCAAATTCAAACTGAGAAGAACATTTTTTTTTTTACTTTTTCGCGTTGGTTAGGCTTCCTCCCTTTAACTTTTAACCATATTAGTCAATTGCTTGATATGGGATTTTGGTACAACTAAGAGACACAAGGAAACAGTGTGTTTTTTCTCCAAGATGCAAAAACAATTAAATGCCTTAAAATAGTGTGATAGTCTGCCAGTATAGGAGAGAAAGCTACAAAGTCAGAAGATTCCCCTTGTCCAGATTGTCAATGGAGCATCTGAAAATAGAAATAATTCATGAAATTTGTTGGATAGTATAGTGAATGGAGAGAGGCTGAGAGGGTGTTAAAGCAAGGGGAAATCTGAAGAACTGCCAGTTCTACACGTTCGCAATTCACAAAATTTCATGAGCAGTTGAGCAGTAACTACATGCCAAAAAAGGTGAATGGTGAACCTAAGGCAAAATCCTTCAGTCCTATGCTACCAAAAACGAAAAAGGAAAGTAAAACCCTCTTTACCATCAAATGCAAATAAGCAAAATTTAATAGACATTAACGAATTTGATCACTTGACACACATAAAACTACATCAAGCTAAAGTAGTGCCATGAAAAAGATATGCAACGAAGGTCACCCAATGTCCTTAGGAAAGTACTTGGAGATTATGCTGGTACTCCAAAAATGTTTGAACATCTGGATAATCATTTAGTTGACTAGTTTCGACAGAAAGAGACTTTTGAAAGCAAATAATGTCCCCATCTACAAGCTGCAATATAAGGCGAACAAAAGCCATTTAAACAATGTCTCTAACAAAAAGTGAACACGAGGACATGATTTTAAATTACCTGGGAAGCTTTAGATGTAAATTTCGTGTTGATGCATTCACACATGACAGTGGGCTCAAACTTTATTTCCTGAAGAACAAACAAAAAAGCTCATGGAATGGTTTTGGTTTGTAATATTCATATTTGACTGTGGAACGGTATATTACTCACACAAAACACTAACAAATTGTGCCTAGCATCCAGTAGTGAGGAAAGATCTGCTACATGAATTAAAAGCCAATAACAGATTAAATACTGTGGTTCAAGCTGTCTGGTGTCACAACCTTTCTACCCTAATCCATCATCACCTTTACGGGAACGATTGGGGAAACCAGCTCGATAGAAGACTCAGCAAGGACAAAATGGTCATATCTGACTCAGAAAACAAAAAACTGGGCCACAGCAACTGTTATCTAATACTCAATTGGTTATTTATATAGTTGCAAATATAAACATTGGCAAAGGACCAGAAGTACTGTCTTTCTCATTAAACTAAGCACAGAGCAATGGAACAAACCTTATACAGTATGATCTCTTCATCAGGAGCATAGCCTGCCATATTATTTAGCTCAGTCAGGATATCTGCTGGTGTGCCAATGCCCTTCACATAAAGTCTTCCAGCATATCTGGCATAGAATGCAAGGTGTTGTTTCCATATCAGCCCTCCTTGCGGTATTTTAAATTATTTCTTTGATATTTTAAATATTTTTCTTAAAATTTATTGTACTGTGAAAACAGGTTAATCAGAAGAACAATAATACCTCAGGTTTTCTGTCTCAGGATCATAAAACTTGAAGAATAGCAAAATGTCATCTTCAGTCCTATCAGGGAGAGGAATTGGCTTCTTATCCTAAATTAAAAGTAGAAGCTCGTTAGTATTAATGATGAAAAAAGAAGTTTCCTGCCAATAATTTTTGTTGTTTGTTTTGATGTTTAGTTACCGGTCCAAGCTCCACTTCTAAGAATAACTTCAGCTCAGCTGTCTTAAACTCACATGGTACTTCCATCAATTGTTCAATCTACAACAACATAAAAATTTAAATGAAAATTGATTACCAAACTAGGACATTTGGCTGACATTATGTTGAAATTGTTGATATATTTAATTTTGTGATATAATACAATATTAGGCTTTTATAATCATCTTGTTGTCTGGCCAAAGTTTGCAGAGAGACTTCAATTCCCCAATAGGTTAGCCTAGGGAATCTTCGCATTTATAAACTTTAAACGTGCTAACAATTTTATAGAAATTTGGAATTATCACATAGGAGGGACATGGCCTAAATCTCTGGTTTTGATGGACATAGCATGATTAACAATCGGAACATTGATGTAGTTTAAACAAATTATAATAATCATGAAATCACAAGAATCATCACCATCAGAAGTATTGTCCCCAAGAAACCACAACATGGAAAAGATGATTTTAATAACTTTGTACAAGTTGAGTAGAGTTGGATATCATATTACCACCTATACAAACTGAAACAGCATCCAATATCAAAATTGTTTTACACCATTAATTATCTTTTAAAGGGCATGTCTAGTGTTCGACACATAACTACTAGCTTTAAGCACACAATGATTCACTCTCAAAAGTTTCTTCGATTAAGTCAACAAATACGGTAACACGTCTTTTATAGCAGTATGCAGGTTAAAATTAGATGATGCAAATGTGTTCTGGTATATTGTTGTAATTTATATTTATTTTTTAAAAAAAGTTCCTGAAAAGAGAAAATACTGCAACAAGAAACGGGAATATGACAATGCCAAATGTGGTTTTGCTTTAGAGCAATGGAGTCATATCACATGCAGAAAAATAAATTTTATGACATTATGTTCAATGACAAGTCAGTCACATGTCTGAGGCATGGCAAATTAAAGTGCCAAATTTAAAGGCTTTAGACTAAGTATTTCCAACAAAAAGATTATATAATGCACAAAGATCACAATATATGTAAAGCAGTAATGATTGCATATGATAAAAATAAAGTGATATGGGACGTGACAAGCTGCTATGGGTGATTAAGTGTGGTAGTTTTACATACACAAATAATGGAGAGGTGGGAAAAGGAGGGAAAGACATGAGAAATCTCACTTGCTAGGTCATGCTAAAATCAAACAGCAGCAACACATTTTGTGTCGTGTAAATATCAAGAATTGAATGCTCAAATGACAACCTAGAAAAAGTTCTTTATAATGCAAAATGCTCTCCAGGAAGCTAAATTTGGGAAAAGACTATCAGCACAAACATAAATCCTTTTGCAGACTTCGACAACACCATAAAACAAGAAGCCAATGATATACAGTACCTTAAGAAGATATTAATTCGTGTAGAAGGCGAGTCATCAAAATCAGAATAAATGAAAAATGCTTACACTTTTTGTTTCCTCCAGGTGTGTCAATGGCTGGACAGGACGATATGTGCCGTTTTCGCGCTTTGCCCAGTGCCAAAACCTCTGTAACTGAACTGGAACACCGAATGCTTTGGCAACCTCTCCTGCAGAAGCCATCACAATTAGCTGATAATGCAATAACAACAATTATTATCACAAGTTCAATTTAACTTTTGAAATAGTTAAAGAGTACTAAATAATTTTTCTATTACTAGTGTGAATCTACTTAATAAAAACTTCACTTGCAGAATATGAAAAGAATAATAAAACATAGACATGTCTATTAAAAAAATAGACTAAATATAAAAGAAGCAAATATAGCACATAACAAGAAAAAAGAGATTAAACCAGCTACTAATAACTCTCATATTTAAATTTCGAACGATCAGATTTTAGAAATGGCTTGTAACCGAGTGTGTGGAAAACATAGGCATAATAAAGCATGCCTGAGTCTTCTCCCTCCTCCCTTCTCTTTTTTTTTAGTTACTCTAAAGCCTTTGGGCCCACCTGGTTAAGGTGTTAAGCACCAACATATTTTCTTTAATTTACTTAAAAAACAAACAATGTTTGTGAGAACCGAATTTTCCCCATATGATTAGCAATTGTAAGGAAATTATAGGATTTGATTTTTTTGTATGTTAATAAGATATGCACCTTGGGAATTAATTGTGGAAATATTCAAGTCAATGATATTTACACTTGTGCATGTAAGTTTTGATATCTAGGAGAAATAATTCAAGATCATGGGAGATTGTGCAAGGCAAAGACTTAAGGAAATGAAATAATGCATGATTTGGTGGGATACAACCCAAGATTTTCGAAATTTTGTGCCCAATTATTGTAAGGCATGGATCCAAGGTAGTATACCAAGTAGATTGGAAGGAAATCCTCAAACCTTGCACCAAAATCGTTGGATCTAGCAACCTAAATTCTGATTTAATCTAAAGCATTGGATTAGAGCATAAATCTCCTAACTTGGGTAGATGAATTTTCGAAAATAGCAAGGAATATTGGAGTCAACATTGAGAGATTTGGAGCAAATTTTGGTAGGATTTGAGTACCATGTTTAGATCCACCACCCTCACCTATAAATACCCCATCACCCCATCATTCTTCACACCCCAAAATCTCGAAAAATTCCCTTGCTGAATTTCGAAAGTTTCAGCAGCCATACTAGTCGAAACTCTGCCCGAAAATCGTCTCAAAATCGTCCAAGAAACCGAAGCCTAAGCGCAGTCCGAGCAAGAACGAGAAGCGATCCAATTTCCGAGCCAAACGTCCACGTTTTTAGCATCAATAACTACGGTAAGTGGGCTGTTTTAAAGGTTTAAAATTTCGGATATATGCATATGTGATTTTTCGGTATTTTTGAAAATACAGTCGAGTACATGTTCTTTCATACTCCTTCTTGTGTTGTGTCATTCGGTTTTAAGCACTGTGAGGAGTCGACTGTATATGGGTGGGAATCCCAACCATGACGTACCCTTATGCGGTGGGGGATGTAACAGCTATACGGCCTCGCCCCCTTAAAGGAGTAAAAATTAGGGACTGACGTCAGTAAACCATAGAAAGTTAGATAAATCACAGTGGCTCGTAAATGTTATGCATGTTTATGAAGTACGTATGAAAGTCATGTGTTTCGAAATTTATGCATGTTGTCTTTATTGTGCTCGATTTTCCCCCATTTGCTGAGTATTCCCAAAGACTCACCCCCCTTACAACCCTTCCCAGATAAGTCCGAAGAACAGATTGAGGAGGAAGAATCCGAGCAGTTTTGGGGATGGTGAATGCTCAAGGAAATCGATTATGTTTAAGTTATTATTAATTAGATTTACGTTTCCGCATTAAAACTCTGTCGTCTTATTTATTTCGGTAATTGTAAAGACCATGGCTATTTAATTTGAGATTATGATATATAAACTGGTTCGGTTTATACTGTGCTACAAGAGGCTTGTTGTTGCGATTGTGTGATTGTTAAACAACGCCGGTGTCAATCCCGAGTTTCGGGGCGTGACAATGTTTGTTAGCACATGGGAATCATCAAAATGCTTTCCCTGTTCTATATTTCATAAAGATCTAACTTCCATTGAACTTTGGCTTCCAATTGAAACAACATTACACTTTGAAGCGGCGATTCCCTTGCCAACAGACTACCTTTATATAATTTACAGAAGTTTAAGTTCAAGCGTTCATGTTTAACTCCAACAAGTTCAGAAAGTTCAATGTGGAAGATATGTAATCTTTACCTACATTCTATACATATCTCCGCACATATATAATAGGGCCGGAGAGCATAACACCACCTTCTGACACTGACAGACAATTAACAACATTCCTATTGAAAAAAATTCATTTTTTTAAAATTATGCATTGACTTCGCACAAAAAAAATTGAGTCCAAAGTATGAAGTCAGAAAAGCAGTGAGGCTTGTATCCCTCACTACACAATTTAGGTATACAACAGATAACGAATAATTACCACCGAACTTAAACGCAAAGGAAATGAAAAATAATTGAAAATTTTGAGTTTAACAAGTTTACATACCTTTAAAACACTAAATGGCGTCGACTTCAAAACACGAAAACCTTTAAGTTTGTCGTGATCCACTAAATCAAAATATACATTTATTCCAATCTGCTCATCAAAATCTTCATCACGTGCAACCTGAAAGCATCATGTCAATCGCCCATAATCAGCAAAAAATTAAAATAGAGAAAGTTTGCTATGCACCAGATTTATTGAAATGAATTACCTTTACAATAGTGTACAGATGCGCATCTTCTTTTTCTTTCATCCGTTGTTCTTTTTGTTCTTTTTTTCTCTTAGACCTCTCCTGCGTGATATCACATCCAAGTAAGCCAACCACAATTGATATCTTGTCATAAGATGCAAAAAACAATTAGACTGATGTTGGCAGCTTTTTGTTCACTGGGCAATGTCTCCTACTTGATATCACATCCAAGTAAGGCCAAACACAACTAATATCTTTTCATAAGATGCAAGAAGCAATTAGGATAATATCGGTAGCTAACCCTCAGATGCTCAGCGATGTCCTTCTCATCAATGCTACACATTATTTTATCCATATCACTTTCACGTACATACACCAGCATATAAGCATTTGAATTCCTCTTTGGATTCCTCGTAATCTTAAAGTGGCCATTAATAATTCCTGGGATTATCTTCATCAAGTGCTGAGAAGAAATGACCATATAAGAAAATGAACAGGCAAAACAAAGCAATCTATCCAGAAAGGCAAAAAAAAAAAAGTAAATAAACATACTTCTTCACCACCATACAGCTCCTCTAAAGCCTTTCTCGTGTCTTCTTTTTTCACATGTTCATCATCAAATCTATACCTACAAGCCATTCAGAATGATTCACATCCTGAGGTTTATAATGGAAAATTTACATGTAACAGTTATAGTTTCTGCAAACAATTTTAGAGTGTCAGGAAAACGTCATTCGGTGAGGGGCATGTAAAATGTCAGGTTAGGTGGTCTAGCATACTCAGGGCTGCTGACCAAGTAATTTGTCTCAATGATCATTCTTGCAAAATTAAATAACCACCACCACCTTTAACGTAACTGAGTTTGTACAATTGACTAGAAATTGTGACATACAATTCAAACATATCTGCCATATGCCAAATCACTTGTGAAAAATACCAATCTCTGAATAGAAAGGAAATTTGAGGGAAAAAATCACATTCTGCAACAAATGATTCGCAGATCATTGGATAATGTAGAATTAAACTTGATAATAAGATGAGCTCAATAATTAGAAATTATAAGGATTTAATTTCACTGCCCAAGGAACCTAATGTTATGGTTAGTGTTATGGATTGATTAATTGGATAATCGTGGAGATCGGTTATGCTTACCACTTGTGAGGTTTGCTGCCTGTCAGACAGTATTTTGATATTTGGATTTGAGGCTCGTTATGAGATAATATCTCCATCTCTTATCTTTTTTTGGGGGGGGAAATTTCAGCTTTCATGATTTTATTATCAAACATCATCTTATAATTAATTACAAGAATCCTTTCCAACAGAACTACTCTAAGCATAAATTCAAATCTTAAAGATAAAATTTACTTCCCTATTCTATCATTCTCCCATACATGTAGAGTACGTGAGTAAATTGACAAATATAACGCAAAAATAAATAAATAGACTAAAGTCCGTTTGTCCTGTGCTTGCCTAGAGTTGTGACTCGCCACACCTAAGAACCTATAATTTTCTCCTTATGGTCTGTTAGGTAGCTGTTGATACGTTGGCAAAATGGTTCTATAGTGGATAAAATCTCTCACAAAACTTGGGCGCTTGAATTTTAAGGAACTGTTCCCTAAAGGCAATATGAAGTGGTTCTTTATCCTCATAGCTTCTTATTCCGCTTATTTAACCCCATCTCCGCATCAAATTAAATATTGTGGACATAATTCAACAAAAGGAGAAAAAAAAAGGAAAATAAAGAAACTTTTGACAAAGTGGGATTTCAATATGGATGCTAGACAGTATAAGTTTACAGGAGCTTCTTTCGAAATTCTAAGCCAACCATCCCAATGTAACAGAACAAGGAGACCCGTAGAGAAGACCAAAATGCAAGGAAGAAGACCCTTCACAATAAACCGGAATGGTAAGACACCTGTATAAATACATTAGATACCTGCCAAACAAAAAACAGTAACAATCGTTTACACTGGCACATGAACAGCATTAAGCAATGATATTAGTGAAGCAAACAATTCATAGGCTTAAAACAAGCTGTTAAGCTAACACGATGTAATGATGTGCATATAATTGTTGTATTACAAGTTCTGGCATAAAATACATACCATTGACTAGAAAGAGCTGGCCTTATAAAAGCATAATAGTGCCCACCATGCACATCACCTCTGTGGACCAATACACTGATAACAATTTAAATTGTCAGGATAGAAATGATGGCATTACAAAATTCAAGATGTGGTATACAACCTTAAACAACATATTGAAGCTCTGACTGTTATATTATTTTATTAAAATCTATAAAATAATTTAATTGTGGTCAACATATTTCAGACTTTCAGTAAGATAAATATGAGAGACTCTCATATTTAAAAGAAAATAAATCAACAATATTATCTGGATTAAGATGATAAATATTTGAGATTTGATTTATCATATCTCGGATAAATATCCTCAAGATAAGTCACAATCAATTCAAACTCCCTCGAAGATGGTTAGAGAATATTTATAAATAGTGACTACAAGACCCCTAAATCAATGCAGTTATTCAGGAATACACCGTTTATACTATTGCATAAAGATTTAGATGATCCTTGTTTTCTCGTGTTCATAGGATCTCTGCAGTTCATGTCTCAAATCAATATCAATGGCTAGAGGTTAGAATTCGTTCATTTTTATATTTTCACATATCATTCTTTACATATTATGTTTGTGCGTATGTAGATCGAATCTAGTTCTTCGGCATATTAGTATTTCTAACTGTTGGTATCATAGCGGTTTTAACTCCATCTTGATATTTTTGAGATTTTTTTAATTGAAAAAATTGGAAAATTATATCGATAGGAGTTATATTTGTATCGTTAATTTTAACATGATTTCGAAATTAATAATCACCCCCAAATTAAGATCTGAAAATTTAATTTTCAAAAATCAACAAAATTGGACAAGAAATCATAGCCTTTTAATTGGTGAAATTCGCCACCGTAAAAAACCCATCACTAGGTATTAGTGAAATTTTTTCAGAAAATTTTGATATCCAAAATTATTTTTGAGAATTTAATTCTCAATTTTCAGTATAGGGCATTTCCAAATTAAGAAATTTTTAAATTTCGGACTTTTGACTTATGGATATGTTTGGATCGTTAATTTATGGAAATTATAAAAATTCTAAAAGTTGGTTTTAGAAACATTGACACTCCAAAATTATGATTAATAGTCTATTTAGAATTTATTTGCATGAAATATATTATGCCAAAATTATGTGTATTATTGATTGTCTATTATGGAAATTTTAATATTATGATTATATTTATTACCATAATCATGCATGCAAATAAAATTTAATAATTTTCATGGAGAAATTGACATCTTATTCATATTTAATTTCACATAATTTTATATGAACAAATTAAGCTAAAAATGTGAAAGTTACTAAATAAATTAAAATTTTGGCTTATAAAGATCTATAATATGGATAATTAAGTAATAATAATTATGAAATACACATGAAAAAATAATCTAGGGGAGTTTTTCATAGAAAAATTTAAATTGCCTTGACTTGCCACTGGTTTCCCTGATAAACGTTGTTTTGTCTAGAAGTTAAGTATTTAAAGGACCTCAGCGTCACCTCTTCTTCCTGAGAGCATACTTGAAAAGTGTTGGTTGTGTTGTTAAACAATTACTATATAAAGAATTAAGCAAATCCATAATTATGTCCAGTGAACCCGTATACTTTTAAATAATTAAGATTTAGCATCAGCATCCTTAATTATGCAAAATTATACATTAAGTGGGTTGAGGATCACATGAAGGACATTCATTATGGTAAATTATCAAGAGCATAAATATTTATATGTTTGTGATTTTATGTCTTAATGATTCATATAATTCTAATTTATTAAAGAATAGCCATGACATCTTTAATTGAATTAAAATTACAAATTAATTTTGAATCACATTTAATTGTAACAGACATAAATTACATAAAATTATTCATCATTTGGTAATACTTGGAGATGAATAATTATGGAAAATAAATTTTTCATGCATAAATAATTCAATATCCTAGTGATTCGTATGCTTTTAATTGATTGAAGAGTAGCCACATCATCTTCGATTGAATTAAAAGTATACATAAATTATTAAAAATCATATTTCGTCATAAGGGCTATAAATTGTAATTAATTATATTTGAATAGTAAAATTTATCTCACAGGAAATTTCATTATGTTAAATATAATTAATTAGAATATGATATTGAATTATTTTCTTAATTTACCCACATGGAATAAAAATAGGGTATAATTAAATAGTTATATCAATAAGTTACATAAATCTAATTGAATTAAAAAATTTAGCCCACGTGCAATTTTTATGTCAGTGATTCATATTTATCGCATTATTACATGGGTAAAACATGACAAATGGTTCAGTACTTCATCTAGTAACATTATCATGTATTCTATTTATTTATTTATTTTGCAGCATGTTGTCATGTTAATTACTCTAATATTTGTTGTGTAATTCCCGAGATTCAGTTATAATTATAAGGTGCGGAAGGAGAATATTATTCTTCATTTAGGCTTAATGAACACTTATTTACTATTAGGAAAGATGAGCCATCTGTCATTAGTGTATCAGTTATTCATATGACTATCTTATGAAAAGTAGGAGAGATATAATTGTTTCTCGAATAGTTTCATAAGTATCGATATTTCTGCTGAGATAAGGAGTTCAATCGAACAGTATGATAGTGTTCTTACAATCACAAGCACCTTAATTATATATTTTTCTTTTTTAAAGCTCATCAATATTCAAGTGCACGACTATGTCCTGCACATAAGGAGATATAACGACCCAGTTTTAAACTATTGAGGTTGAGATATTTGAGATATTTCTAATCTACGTTATTTTAATCATTCTCGGTCAACATTATGGCTTATTTAAGATCATCAAAAACACACATAAAGTTAAAATGATCAATGATCATACGTGTTTAAGAAATGGGTGTACTCTTGTGGATGAGAGATAAGGTGTGAGTATGACTAATCAACTCTCATTAGTTATAACCCACTCAATATGGTTAATATTAGTCATAACATTTGGTGGATTGGTTATGATTCTACAATCCTTGTTACCTATATTGTGCGAGGATTGCAAGGCTCAAGGAAGCCATTAGGAAATGATTCACGCGTCATCTATTTAGTAAACTAGATGATCTCACACGTAGAGGCTCTCGAGACTTGCATAGTGGTTTTACATTATTGTTGGAAAAGACTTTCATCTCAAATTTCTTTAGAAATTTGATTTCAGTTTCAAGAATAGTAACGAATAGATATTCCTTTATTTTTCAGATTTATCATTTAGTTGTTGTATAAATCTGAAAATTTTAGAAATGATACATACTTTGTTTTATAGTCTTTTTTGCATTAATTCACAAATCATACCTGCTATTGCATGTTTAAGAAAATATTGATATTAAGAAATATGTTATGAATTAATATTACTCCGTTATGTGACATATGTATTTTATTAGTTTTGACACTAATTTGGACTACATTAAGAGTAAGTATACCAATATGTCCAAGAAAGATGTTAAGAAGGATTTAGACATATTGGAGATCGTTCTTATGGATATTTATATAGTTATAAATATCTTATTACCTTTATTTATGATTACTCACGATGTGTATATTTCTACTTGCTTTATAACTATGAAGTGTTGGATGTTCGATAAAACATATAAGGTGGCAGTAGAAAAGTAGAGTTGCGAGATTAGATAGGGTAAAAGGTATTATGATAGATACATTGAGGATGAGCATTGTGTGGATCATGTTTAGCACCTCCAAACTTCTTAAGTTCTTATTAATTGAAATCCTTAAGACTACCGTGTATATATTAAATCGGATTCCAATTGAAGTTGTCCATAAGACGGCATTTGAATTATGGGAAGGTTGACATCCAAGTTTGGGACATATAAATGCTTGTCTAAGGTAAGAGTTGATAATCTAAAAGAAAACAAGTTAGACACGAGGACCATTAATGGGTATTTCATTGGATATTCCAAAAAGTCTAAAAGGATATATATTTTACTGTCCATCACAAATCATAAGGTTTGTGGAATCAAGAGATGCAAAATCTTGAGAATGAATTGATTGGTGGGAGTGAACAAATTAAGAATATAGATCATTATGATGCACGTTCATCCACATAAGTTATATATATTGATTGTTATTAACTGCATCCCTTAAGTTAAAAATTGTGTTGTGGAATAAGTCACATAAATTCTACAAATCGTTGATCATGATCATATGGATCTTAATGTTCTTCAAGATATTGAGCATTCGGTTGAACAACATGATCTAGCTTCATTCGAAAGTATTGATGCAACATTAAAAAGATCTAGTGTAATTAAGAGATAATTTCAAGTGATTATATTGGGTATCTTGGATCTGACTATATATTTGAGCTGAAAATAGTCCTGAGATGTTTTCACAAATCATGAGCGTCAAGAAATCAAATTTGTGGTATAATGTTGTGAATAATAAGGGATTCAATACAAATAATGTAGTCTAAAAGTTGGTTCAGTCGCCATTTGTTGTACATGATCCTTAAAATAAATAAATTCTCATTAGGCAACATTGAACGACGTAAGGATAGACTCGTTGCTAAGGAATTCACTCAAGGGAAGAGAATTCACTAAATAGAAATATTTTCTCAAGTATTTAATAAAAGTCTCTTCATGTGATCATAACATTGATAGCCCATTTGATTTAGATTTTGCATTAGACGGATATGAAAACAATATTTTTCAATTATGACATAGAATAAAAAGGTTATATAATCTTATCTAGTGACATTGAGTGTTTAATGTTACAAGATTAAGAAAGCTATATAGATTGAAACAATTCTCGCATTAGTGGTATTTAAGTTTTCACAATGTTATCTCTTCCTTGAGTTTTGTTGAGAACATTGTGTGCTATTATGTATACTAGAAGGTTAGTGAGAGCAGAATTGTAGGGAAATTATCAAAGTTATCTAGGTATTGACCACTCGAAAGTTGTAAAATATTTTTGGTGTACCTTCATGGTACTAAATATTACACGCTTATTTATGGACAAATTAACAATTTGGAAGTAATTTATTGGTTCCACTATGGAGTCTAAATTCGTCTTCTATTTTAAGCACTATTGTATGGTGTATGTTAATGAGTTTTATTTTTGGGCTTAGAAATGTGAATTTTATGTCTAAGCCTTTGAGATTATAGTACGACAGTTCAGTTTTTGTCTTTGTGACTAAAGCGGCAGTCGAATTAGGTGTGTCGAATATGATATTTCTCATATTCAGTTATGTACATATTCAGTTATTTTGAGAAAAATATCAATTAAGTTGACCTAGAATGAAACATTGGTTTTATTCATTAAGTTATATTAAGTAACATAATATATGTGATACATGGAAGATAACACTCGGTATAACAGAACTTCTTGCCATGATTCATGTATATGTTTCTTACCTTTGTATGATGACTAATTTCTTGATTATTCAGATCAATTGAAAGATGTAGACCAAGTGGTAGAATGTTAGATTATTTTATTAAAGTTTATAAAATAATTTAATTATGGTCAACATATTTCTTTAAGATAAATATGAGAGACGTCTCATATTTAAAAGTAGATAAATCAAGAATATTATTTGGATTAAGATGATAAATATTTGATATTTGATTTACAATATCTCAAATAAATATCATCAAGATAAGTCACAATCAATTCAAACTTTCTCGATGATAGTTAGAGAACATCTATAAATAGTGGTTACGGGGTCCCTAAATCAATGCAATTATTCAAAAATACATCATATATACAATTGTAAAAGATTTAGATGATCCTTGTTTTCTCGTGTTCGTAGGATATCTGCAGTTCATGTCTCAAATTCAATATCAATGACAAGATGTTAGAATTCATTCTTGTTCATATTTCTGCATATCGATCTTTACGTTTTATATTTGTGCATATGCAGATCAAATCTAGTTCTTCAGCATGTTAGTATTTCTAACACAGACCAGATGCATTGATATGCAAAATGTTGATTCTAAGAAACACAGAAAAACTATAAGCCATATTTACAGATTTCAACCATCTCCACAACCATATTTTGGCTAGTGGAAAATTAACTATCAAACAACCCTTAGTTTTGAAAGGAGGCATTAATATGTGGTTTGAATTATGAAACTTAAAACCAAACCATATTAATCTCTTACACTACTGAAGGCCAGATTACCGCAAAATTTGCTATCCTGGGCCCTGGCACTCCAATCAGAATATAATTCTACTGTGGTCGAAAGAAAAATCTAGTTTTTACACGAGCAAAGACAGGAAATGTGTACGGACCTCCAGCCAAAGGAAACATCAACCATGTAGGTGTAAAAAACCATTGACCATTTGTTTCGAAACAAAATGGTCACAAGGATCAAAATTTTCCTTGAACAGGTCTTTTTTTTTCTCCTTCCTAATAAGTGCTTTAACGTTCTAAACATTGAACTAACTGAAGAAGCATCCATTTCTTCAGCATTCACCAAAGTCCCACTTACAACCATCCAAATTTGGCATCCTCCTAGAGATTGAACTAAAGTGATTTAAAAAATTGCATGTGGTTTGCGTAAAAAAAATATAAATAGACGGTATAAACCATCTCAGTATCTAACCTGTGAAGTGTGTAAAGGTTGCATATGCTTCTATCAGCCTCTTGTGATAGGTATTTACCGTTATCTAGGTCTAGATCAAGTTGAAGAGGGAATTCATAGCAGTCATTTATCTGTGCACCATCAGCAACATGAAAAGATACGTAACATACAAATAAAAAAAAAAGGACATGACATAACTTATCGATCAACGAAAAAAATTACATAACTCATATGCAAGGAAAAAATAATACAAAGACTACATGCACAAAACATAATAACTTCACCTTCACCATGATGTTCCGCACAAAATCATACTCAAACCGTTTTAAATGAAGTTGGAGAACTGGTGGAAAATCACTAAATAATACCCTCTTTTCAGCATCCTGAAACAAGTAAACCATAAGTCTATCAAGAGTTAAATGAAAACTCTAATTGTAAATCCCTATAGTGAGAATATAAATCATAAAAAAAAAATGCCAGCATCATCGAGACTAAAGAAAAACATAGGCACAAGTAGATCATGACTACTTTGAACCAGGGTGATAAAAAATCGATCAAAGATACAATGAAAAAAAATAAGTTGCAAAATAAAGTTAAACATAGCACCTGCAAACCATACTGTTCAGCATGATATTTATTATCGCCTTCCAGATGTTCAACAGCAACATATTTATCAAAGGAATCATAGACATCACGACAACCCTTTACATCAAGCTGAAGATCTGCCACACAAAGTTACAGAATATGATCAGTTCAATTATTAATAAAAAGGAGATAGATAAGGTGTAAAGCAGATCCACATCAAATACCATAAAATGACTCCATTCTGCAAGATCTGTACTCAACATTGATGCACTCTATAATGCTCATGTGATGCCCTTCCAATAATTTCCGTATTTCGCCTTCCACAACAGTTCTCTAATCGACAGCATCACAATAATCAGTGAAGCACAAGACAAATTGAGTAATTGACAGTGGTGATATTATATTTCTGAGGACCTCCATTTTTTCTTCGAGTTTCTCACAAAGAACTCTGTTGAACTCCTGAACATCACAAAAAAGGCTTCGTTTGTGTCCCAACCAAAGGATTTGGTCAACTCCTTTGTTGAAACATTTTCATCACCATATTGCAGCTTGTAAAATAAACTCTGAAGAGCCACAGGGATACTTGTGGATGGTTTATCATTAAGAGTAGTTGGCATGCGATACACAACCTGGATGTACAAGCAACGGAAATATTACATTTACAATAGGTTTTCATATAAACAACTTATACAGATGTTGTAGTCCCTGGAGAGAGGTCCCAACCTTTCTGAAGTAGGGAATATGGTATAAAGTTTGCAGAAGAGAGTTCATATAACAAGTAGCCCCTTGGTTTTTTAGTCCTACATAACCAGTTTCCTTCTTCGAGATATATAAGATGTTACCTATGGCTTCCTCAGCAGCGACCTCAGCTTCAACTATAATGGCATCATTGTAAAGATAACCTCTATTTGGATCATAAAGCTCAATGAGTGGCATAAAGGATTCAAAACCCCAATCTTTTGCTCCAGCTTTGAACTGTTCTGTTGTACCTGCATGGACTAAACAGATGACAATCGACGATATTCTGTCATATATTATAACAGAAAAGAATAATTTTAAAATTAGCACTGCAAAATGCACATTATAATGTTAACAATATGTATAGTATATCTAGAATCGTAAAAGGTTCAGATCAACAGAAAATGAAATATATCAGTTAGCAATACAAGCAAGTACGACATATATTTAGAAGTACTACGAACATTTGAAGTAGATTCGTATTCTGATTTGCAATCCACGTAATCAACTCATGATGGTAAAAGCGAAAAGCCAAAGAATGAAACTAAATATTCCTAAGCTTGTCAATTAAAACATTTACGGGTGAGCGGCAAAATCTCAACGTCCGAAAATCATGTGTATCTGACCCTACATGAGCATATCAAAATTTTCTGGATATACGCCTTTACTGGATCATAAACATATATCAGACCCCAAATTAGCGGATATTCAATTGGATATATTTTAGAGTTTTCGAAGGAATTTATGACGTTTAGACAATCAAGTTATAGGAAATTTATATAATAGTTTCACTTATTCTAGATGCATGCTTACCATTAAATTTTGAAACTGGTAAGATGAAAATTATGGGCACCAAATGAGATTGGAAATTTAACTTTTCAACTTTATATTTTTAGTATTTTTAAAAAAAAAATTGAAATTAGAAACTAAAAGTTAGATCAAATAAATGTGGTATTCGATCCTAAAAAAGAAGGATATTTGATATGGGGATATTCTTTTTTAACTGATCGCACACGAAACGAAAACAAAATTATCCAAGTAAATTGGATAAGATAGCAAAAGTGGTTGTAAAGTGTAAATTGTTCTATTTTAAGTATGAAAAAACAACTGATTATACTAGCTAAGACTAACCATCAAACAGGAACAACATTGGCAGAATCAAAATGTTCTTGTTTGTGCTAGTCAAAAGCCAAATGGTATACTTTGTGAACATTATATATAGTGCTACGGACCATAAAATCAACTTAGTGTTGGACCAGTATAGAAAAAGTTAATGTAGGAGCTGAATCAAAACAGTACTTGTCTGTTGTTCATACACACGAGAATGTTATTTTGTAGCAGCAAACCTCCTTACAACTAACCAGCTTACGGCAGTTGCTTATTAGAATGCAGTCGACATGACTACAGCATGGAGCCGCACCAAACATCATGAATGAGATTAAATTTGAATTTCCAGCAATAAAAAGAAATTTTTTTCTTTCTGCCACAAGAATCAAGACCAGAATTTAACACTCAACTTGGAAGCAATTCGATCCTCTGACTATAACAGGATTTCATTACCTTTTCTGATTGAGTGTTTGTAATCAACTTGATTAACAACGGCAAAACTGAAATGAACATATCTACTCCAGCCAGATGGTAAAATACCAGAATCGGCTACTTCCAGATACACGGACAGATCATCTATTTCGTTATCCCACAAACAAATAATAATCCGCCTGACAATTATCAAAGGGAAAAATCATTTCAACTATACTAGCAAAAAATTTTAAAACAAGGAATTAATGCTCCAAGATTAAATCCAATTAAAAGTTACCATTTATAGTCGCCAACTTCAAAAATTTCAGAGTATATCCTATTCACTGTCAACCCAGAAACATTTTCAATCCTCCAAGTGAACTTGGTTGTACAAGAATCCTTAGCTTTTTGGTTTCCTGCTGCATTACATGTTGCTTCGGGTGCTACGAACAAATTAATAAAATAAATAACAAAGATAAAATAGAAAGAAGTTTGGGGCCCTTGTGTTTGTTGGGCCCTGCCGACCCAACTCAACTCAAACAGAAAATTCCTGGCGTTACTTGTAATTTTAAAAATTCCACCAGATTTTGTGTTCAAATCTTCAATCTCTCGACTCAAAAGAAATTTCAATCAAATCAATTTAACAACTCAAAGCAACTCTAAAAAATACTATGCTTATATAACACAACCACATATTTTTCTCTATACCATTTCAATCATGATTTTATCACAATTTTTTTTACATAATCATTTTTATATCGCATTAACTCTAATAGGTAAATATGTTGGTTAAAACTAAAACACATATGCATCAACGTATATGAGATTTCTATCGCATTAACTCTAATATGTTGGTTTGGTTACTAATTTTTTTTCCTGGATCATATATATATATATATATATACTTCGATTATCATCAGCAATTTCCAATGACGTCACCTTCCTCGATCAGAGTCCATTCCTCCAAACTAGCTTGTGGAGACAACGAGTCCACATCTTCTTGCTGCCAAAACCAACACAAAATACATAATATCAATTAGTCGTACTGCGTGACCGATGTTTTGGATCTCGGACGAAACAGATAGAAAGCAAGAATCGCAAACAATTCAAAGTTTTCCGATTCATTATAATTCGCACTGTTGAGTTGAAACAACCAATCCACACACATGAAGCGAGCTGTGTGCGCGAATTGATTGCGTAACTACTTCTATGCATGAATATGGGGAGCAGTTTCTGCACCTCTTCGCGCGGCGGAGAATCCATGGCTGTGTGTGATTGCGTGAGAATGCTAGTTCAGTACTGCTTAACGATGATACTTTCGAGCGAATGTAATTCGCGGTTTGTATGGTTTGGTAGGAGAGATGGGGAATGGAGGTGGTGGGAAATGAATTTAAGGTTTTAGGGATGTGGTCTGGGAGCTAACTTTCGAAACAGAATTGACATAAACTACTAAAGCGGTTATTGAACTACATTTACTTTTGTTACATTCCATCTTAAATCAAATCTAATTCCAGACGTATGATTTTGATATTAGATGAGATATAAATCATCGAAGTTATTGAATTTCGTTTAATAAAATGATTTGTTGAAACCAAAAACTTATGATTTTGATAGCTATAAATCATCGATATTATTTAACTTCGTTTAAGTTGCATGATTTGTTGAAGCCCAAATAAACAAAGCATTTGGGTTTTTTTTTTTAAAAGTAAAAATTTGTGTAAGATGAGCTAACGGATCGTATTTTGTGAGACGGATATCTATCTTATTTAGATCATCCATGAAAAAATATTACTTTTTATGCTAAGAATATTACTTTTTGTTGCGAATATCGATAAGATTGATCTGTCTCCCAGATAAAAATTCGTAAGACCATCTCACAAGAGAAATACTTACTCTTTTATAAAAGGTATAATTTTTATTTTATGGTGACATTCTGATAAAGTGATTCTAGTCACAGGTTCACATAGCACAAAGTTATCACACATTCAGATAAAATTCAAGTTTCACATTTATTTTTTTTAAAAAAAAAATTTATTATTAAAACCAAGCCAATTCCACATATTCGAATTACGGTGTATCGTAGAAAAAAATTGGCCCATTGCAGTTCTAAGGCCCACTTGAGAATGCAAACGTATCTTCCAAACCCTCACACATTGGCCCAGTACAAAATTTTCCAACTCCGATCCAATTCCCTTAATTCAGAAGCACTGCCCAATCCATAGACCATAGTAACGTAGATTCCAAATATTTGGGGAAAATTAATACTTCAAACAGAAATATAACCCTTTTCTCTTCATACATTCAATTTTTTTGTGCACACGTAGTGTGTCTCAATCGGGACATAAACAAGAAAAGTGATGATCCAGAAGTAAATATTTATCGCTTCAGCAGCAGATAATGCCACAAATGAACAACATCTCAGTTACCGCTTCTTGGTTGAGTGGTGAGGCCAAATCCAAATGGGAAAAGAGGATCATAATGTGGATCACCCACATTCATAGGAAGTTGGTTCACTGACTTGAACCACGTCCGAGCCAGCTTTCCTGAAAATCCATAGTTGCCGAACAGGGCATCAGCCACACCCTGACCCTCGGTTCCAGGAAGCCAAGCTGCCACTAGAGCATCTATTCCTCCCACATAAGGCTCGACCACAACCGGTCGACCTGAGATAACAACAACTACACACTTTACAGCTCCACAGACATTCCTGAGAGTACTCGGACCAGGTTCGGCAATAGTAAGGCTTGCACTGTCACCAAACATCTCTGCATAGGGAACCTCCCCCACAACTACTATAGCATAAGAGAATCCGTTGGATTTCACGAAGTTAGCGTCCGGATTCTCGTTAAAGATAACTTTTGTTGAAGGGTCGACTGTATTTTTTACAGCAGTTAAAATTGTAGTTCCTGCAAAGATCAAGTATCTTTCAGTATTTGTAATACTGAGGAAACCGTGAGAGTAAAATATTATTGGTTTTCCGACATACCAACTGTGAGGTCATTGCCCTTCACACCCTCTGCCATTCTATAGTCCAGCCTCCACATTGGTTTCCCAGGTTATCAGCATGGCTACCAGCTACTAGTATTTTTGGAACTTTTTTTGAAAGAGGAAGCAATGGTTGATTAGCAATTTTCCCATTCTTCAAAAGAACAAGTGACTTTCTCACCGCTTCCCTTGCCAACTCTCGATGCTCCTGTATAAAGGCACGTCATTCAATTAATATATGGACATTTTTTGCTAACCAGAGTGGGAAACAAGGTTAACCTGGCTGCCAAGTTGGTTCGCGAGGCTGAGATCAGCAATGGGGTTCTCGAAAAGACCCATAACGAACTTGACCCGAAGAATCCTTTTCACTGCATCATCAATTCTACTCATGGGGATAGCATTGCTTTTCACTAGGGAAGTTAGATCAGATATAAACTCGGCAAAATTATTCGGGAGCATGACCTGGAAAGGTTCAACAGTTATGATGGCATAATCAATCAAAAAGATCCTAGCGAGTTTGAAACAAAGTATTAACCATGTCGATTCCTGCAAGAACTCCAGCTTGAATAGAATATGAATAGTTTGCATGAGGAGGATTTGTAATCCTGTCAATCCCTTGCCAATCTGATATGACAAACCCCTGAAATATGTTTTAAAAAAATAGTTATGAGTTGCAACAATCTCTTGATTTATACCAGGCAGCTTTCAAAACAATGGAGATGTACACTTTACCCTGAAATTAAGTTTGTTCTTAAGAAAGCCGGTAACTAGTTCACGATTCGCATGCATTTTCTTGCCATTCCAGCTTGAGTAAGACACCATAACTGTGGCGACACCCTTTTGAACTGAATCGAAGTAAGCAGGCATGTGGATGCTGAATAACCCTTTATAATCAATCACGGTATTGCTTTCATCGACACCCCTAACTGTGCCACCATCCCCAACAAAGTGTTTTGCACAGGCCGCAACTTTGGTCCTTTATAACAGAAGGAAAATTTATCAGATAAAAAAAATATACTACAGAGGACATTGTATTTCATATAGTGAAACTAAGAATCAAGATTCATACTTTCCAGAAACAAATGGAACGCCCTTGCCAGAGTTACCCGGTAGCTCCCCTTGTAAACCTGATATGATCTCAGTCATGGCTTGAACAATCCTATGATCTTCACTATAGCTTTCGTAGCAACGACCCCATCTTGGATCACGGCAGACCTTTAGAAATAGAATGAACATATAAAATGGAAGTTGAAGGATAATTTGAGAGGAACAAATGAGTAACTTAATTTGCTTACTGCAATGCAGGGAGCAAAGACATAGGGAATTCCAGTAGCCCTGACTTCAAGTGCGGTGGCAGCTCCTATTCTCTTCACAAGATTTGGATCTCTATTTTACATACTACCATAATCATTAACAAAAATAGAAGGCTCGAAATCACATTTGGAAACTAAATATGTACAATTTTATGCGCTAAAACGCCAGCTTTACACCAAAACCTTTAGCATATAACATTCAAGAATCAAGATACGAAGTATTAGACTTGCCTGGTGACTCCAAGTCCGACATTGTGAGGGAAAATGGTGGCCTTATACACATTGTTGTGACCATGAACAGCATCAATCCCATAAATCATAGGAATTCCAAGTCGGGTCGAAAGTGCTCCCTTTTGAATCTCGTTCACCATGTTCACCCATGCCTCCGCAGAGGCCTTAGGTGCTGGAACACTGCCTCCACCACTCAACACACTCCCTGCACATTATCATAGTTCACACATCAAAATAAATGAGCTTCAAAGACATCCAACATATATCATTAAAAAAATGGGAAAACATGCTTGAAACCTTGACACGGCCAAACAAATCTTACGAAAAATCGAATCTTGAACCTCGAACAATTCTTGCAACTCCAGATGGATTATTCTATACATAGATGATAAAATACAAAAAATGTACCTATGAAATGTTTATTCATGACATAGGTGTGGCAACTTCCCTCCCAATCTGTATCATCTGTCCAATCTTTTCTTCAAGGGTCATTCTCCCCATCAAATCTTTGATTCTAACGCCCAGTGGCTGCTTTGGGTCTTTATATTTCAAGTACCCCGCTTCTGTAAAGCTAGCAAAAAAGCATAGCACCACCATACACACGATGAGCATAAAAAACTTCCTTCCTCCAGCCAACCCCATTTTCACTATCGCTTGGAAACTCTGCTGTGCCACCAGAAAAATCAAGAAAATCGTCATTATAAAACAACAAGAAAAAAGCAAACAAAACCCACAAAGATCAAACTACACAATGAAAGAAACAGAGTGCTAAATGTCTGAAGCCGTACCAGTTTCGGGAGAGAAGCAAGAAAAGAACTCTAAGATGAGCTTAATAGAAAAATGAGATTAACATTTACTATTTAAAGAGAATGCTTTGTCTGTTTCGTTGGTAAGATAATGTGTGTTTTTATGTGTGAGCTTGGGTGACGAGACGACGCGAATCGAGTCAACTTTTGAGCAGTTCGAGACAGGAAAGGAAAAATGTCTTCTTTTTAACAATGGAAGCAGAGGGTAGACGGATCTGTAATGTGATTGGGCCCATGTAACGGATCTTTTCTTGAAATCAAATAAATTATTGCTTTTCATTTCGATCTTCATAATACAGTTTCAGACGAGCACGTTGCTTGTTTTTCAAATTCAAAATAAAGACCATTCCACAATATATACATTTTAATTTAATGAGAACTGTTTTTTGTCAAATAATTATTTTGATTAATTTTCGCTCTTTAAAAAATTGCCAGAAACCTCATTTCAATAAAATACTTTTTAAATCTAATGCTTTGTTGGTAAATCCAGGATTGTGAGGTGTTTACCCTCAAGATTTCTACACAAATCCATACAATGAGGGACTATAACTTGATCAAATGGATGATCAAGTAATATCATCGACAATGAAGAAAAATCATACGATTCTTTTACTATTGTGATGCTTTTAGCACCCTAGGCATGGTTGTAAGGCCGTATCCGAATGAAAACAAGGGATAGTAATTTGGATCGCCCACGCTCATCTCGGGAGCTGGTCGACTGTCCTGAACCAAGTCCGTGCAAGTTTGCCTGTAAAACCGTAGTCACCAAACAGAACATCAGCCATGCCTTGACCTTCTGTGCCTTGAAGCAAGCAGTCACTAGTACATCCATTTTTCTTAGGTGAGGCCGATTACAACGGGGCGTCCTGAAATGATGATCACCAGTCACCACACATTTTGCAGCTCCACGACATTTGAGATCGTCTTGTAACTAGCTCGTGTTGGTCCCACGTACGGAATTTGAGATAATTAAACCCGAAAATAAAGAATAAACTGGACACCGAGATTTACGTGGAAACCCCTAAAAATTATTAGGGTAAAAACCACGAGCAAGATGAAAAAAATTCCACTATTATTTTGTGGTGTACAACTCACTCACTGTGTTTCCAAAGAGAACACACACTCTCTTAATACAGGAGAAGAAAACACCTCACAAATATTATAGAACTAAGCACTCAAATGCTTATAAGATGAGAGAAAACTCGAAGAAGGGATGATTTCAGAATGAAGGGGGGAGCTCTATTTATAGAGCCTCCTGTCAATGTGAAGACGCGTATAAAACGCGTCTTCTTAA
>NC_134550.1:38391079-38439410 GCF_025594145.1 Primulina tabacum | reverse complement strand
ACAGTCTTCTATCCCCTTTGGAAAGCCACTCTGACCCCCCGCACCGGTGGATGAGCCATCTACATAACCTTCCAAAGGTCTTCTACCTTTACATGCAGAGTCTCAATCAGGAAATCGGCCAAGGCCTGTGCTTTGATTGCGGTCCTGGGTCCATATTTAATGTCGTATTCTCCCAGTTCAGTGGTCCATTTCACCAATCTTCTTGAGATATCAGCATGAGTCATTATCTTTCCGAGAGGGCTGTTAGTGAGGAACGTAATTGGGTGAGATAGAAAGTATGGCCTTAGCCTTCGAGCTGTTGAGACCAAGGCTAGGGCAAGTTTCTCCACCGCTGTATATCTGAGTTCAGTTCCTTTGAGTGCGTGAGAGATGTAATACGGGACTCTATTGGTGTCTTTTTTCCTGATTAGGACCGAGCTCACAGCTGCTTCGGTGGCTAAAATATAAACGTATAATTGCTATCTTGTTGATGGTTTGTTAATATAGGGAGCTCAGCCAAATAATTCTTTAAATCATCGAATGTCTTTACACATTCTTCATCCATTCAGACTTCTTAGCTTTTCTGAGAATGCGGAAGAAAGGCAAACTTCGATGTGCTGCTTTTGAAATGAATCGTGATAAAGCTGCGATTCTTTCGGCAAGCTTCTGGACCTCCTGGAGATTCCCAAGAGGTGACATAGATTGGATAGCCTTTACTTTCTCGGGTTTGGCCTCAATTCCCCTTTCCGTTATCATATATCCTAGAAACTTTCCGCTCCTGACCCCGAAGGTGCACTTCTGAGGTTCAGTTTCAACCCATAAGACCTTAGAGTGGCAAAGGTCTCACGGAGGTCCACTATGAGGTCAGCCAAACCCTTGGACTTCACCAAAATATCATCCACATAGACCTCAACATTCCTTCTAACCTGAGCTGAAAAAACCTTGTCCATGAGCCTTTGATAAGTACCTCATGCATTTTTTAACACGAAAGGCATTACCACATAACAGAATGTCCCTCAGAGGTGATGAAGCTTACTTTATCCTGGTCTTCCTCTGCCAGTTGTATCTGATGGTATCCTTGTTAAGCATCCGTTATGCATAAATATTGATGACTGTGGTGGAGTCAACCAGTTGATCGATCCTTGGTAAGGGGTAATAATCTTTTGGGCAAGCCTTGTTGAGATCTCTTAAATCGACACACATCATCCACTTTCCAGAGCTCTTAGGGACCAAGACTACATTTGATAACCATATTGGGAAAAAGACCTTCCGTATGTGTCCAGCCCTAAGAAGCTCGTCCACATGCTCCATTATTATTTTATCTTTTTCAGGGTCAAAGTGCCTCTTCTTCTGTTTGATTGGTCGGGCTTCAGGAAGTACATTGAGGCGATGTTCCATGACCTTTGGTCTAACCCCTCGAAGCTTGTGAGGACCAGGCGAACACATCAGGATTGGCATTCAAACAGGCTAGCAGATCATGCTTAGTTGTGGGATCCAAATCAGGCGCCACTCTGACGCTTCGTGGATTCCTATCTCTATTTTTTCCGGCTCTTCCTTCGATGTGAGTTGAACCTCATTTTTGGAGATCATTCTTGGTTGAGTCACAATCATTCCCACCTCGGTTCGGGACCTCTTTACTTCTACCTTTACCTCATCTACATAGCAATGTCGTGAGGACTTCTGGTCTCCCCATACAACTCCCACTTCATTCCCCGCAAGATATTTCAGCTTTTGATGATAAGTGGAGCTAACAGCTCAGAAGTCAGCCAGGGCCGGTCGGCCCAATATCCCGTTGTACGAAAAATGACATCTACCACAGTAAAACACGTCATTTTGGTGATGCGGTGCAGTCCCGTCCCCAAAGACAAGGGGAGCATGATTTTATCCAACGGTTTGGACCGCATGTAACAAGACTAATTTCTCTGAAGCTTTCTGCAGGACCTTTTTTAGGTATTAAAGCTGATTTTACTCAGGAGTCTCAGAAGCTGTTTTTGATTATAGACGTTGGACTCAAAGTTTTATATATATATAGAGGTCAATCCTTTATAGAAAACAACGTTATTATCATTATCCACTCAACTATTATTCCGACGTGAGTGAGCTATCATCAACTACTTATCTTCAAGCTCAATACAGAAAAACAGCACACACTCTATTATCTATATCCGATCTTTTGAGATCATTTTGTGTTGCTGCTGTTCCGAAATCTCTTCAAGCTAAACACTTTACTATATCTTATTGAGAAGAGTTTGTAATCTGGGAAATAGTTTTTTCCAGAACTTTGTTGTATTCGTTTTACTGAGTTGTGTAACTCAGAGTTTCAGTAGGTAAGGTAAGCCCTACTGAAGTGGGTGTGTACAAGTGTTGTACTGTAATATCCAAGTCTTTTAGTAATATCTTCTGGAAACAGAAGAAGGGGAGACTTAGAAGATTTTGTCTTCGAACTTCCAGAAACAATCAATGTTCAACTGCCTACTGTTTATTGTTTCTCACCGTACTCCATCGGATCATTTCCGTACTTATTATTGTGATCTGCTGGATTTACATTCGAACAAATATTAGATATAATCTCTAACAGGATTCTAGCACCCTTTTCAAAATCGTCCAACAAAGGAAAGAGTTTATTCACCTCCCCTCTAAACTCGTTATCGATCCCCAACAGAGGTCTTGGGAGGTCGATTTGGGAGGTCGACCATATATATGATCGACGAGATTGTGGATATGGGAGGTCGGCTGGGATGACCTCCCGATGACCTCTTAGAAGCTTCAGACAAGATGAGGTGATCTTACACTCTGCGGGTCATGAATCTGGCATGGTTTTCCAAACATTGGGCCACTACCTCTCGCATAACCTCCAACCGACCTCGGCGGTAGATGACATCCCAGATGCTAAGCACGTGGCCACTAACTAACTGGGCTACTGAGAGTGGACCTGATCCATCATCGGTCTGGGGGTATCACTGCGCAACAAACTCGCATGAGAAAGTGTCAAGGAATTAGAACTTTTGACACTAGTCAAACACTCACTTACTCCACAACTACGACATCTTTTAGGGCGGAGACAATTGTAATTTTGATCTTATATATCTCTTTACATAATTTGTTCTCTATTTTAGATTTAGTCTTAATTTTCTACATTTGTTTATTATTATTTTTTATTGGTATTTTATTTCTTTTTTCTTACACAAGTGCCTGCGATGCTAATATGACGATATTTGCACTATCATATAGATATTCTAATGAAAAAATTATTAAAATCTAAAAACAAAAATATATGATTAAAACTGAAATTTGATCGTTTATAAAATAACATTCTAATGAAAAAATTATTAAATCTAAAAATAAAAAATATATGATTAAAACTAAAATTTGATCGTTTATAAAATAACATCTACACCGTCTTCACTCAAACTAAAATCGATAACATGGGACTTATATTGAAAATTGAACAGTCGGGGATATATTACACATTATCTCCACCCTCGTTCGCTTCTAGACATAGATGTCGAATTATTATATTGAAACTAATTTTATTGTGAAAATTTGAAACACAATAATTTACCCGTTGTCTAAAAGTTTCATATACAAGTTAACACAATAAAATTTTTTCGCGGTAAATATTACTTGAAAAGACAGCTGTAAAAATTATTTTAAATATTTGAAAATAACTTACTAAATACTGATTGGATATAATTTAAAATAATTTATTAGCATAAATACATTATTCTTTAAACATTTATTCAAATATAAAATATTTGTGTATCTAATTTAAAAGATATATTATAGTCAACTAAGATTTTTTAAGATAAAGATGATAAAATTTCGAAGCATCCAACATCCGAATATCCACCAAATAAGCCTTTTTTTAAATTAATATTAAGCTTATACTTCTAATTAGCTTATGGTTTTTATTTTTGTTTTTTATTTTTAATGTAGAAAAGATAAAGATTAATAATCAAAGAAGGAAATTAATTTAAAAAAAAATGCTAGTGTGTGAAATATATATCCGAATAACACACAAACAATTTTCACAATTTCTTCCTATAAAGATAAAGATAAAGATAAAGACTAAAAAAATACACAATTGTTGATATTACCAATTTCCCTAAATAACGAGGAGACTTAACTAATACATATATAGTTAATGTAATATATTCTCCAAAAATAAATTAGGGTTTGTTACAAAAGGAAGACTTCGTGCAGGAGGAGGATTCATTATCTACTTATCTTATTTGATTTGATGAGAAGTTCTTTTGTATCCTTTTAGAACTTTTAATTGCTTCTTCGACTTTGAATTTGGATTTTTTGCAACTCAATCTCCGCATAAAAAAAAATCCAGAAACAGATCGATGGAAAGAATGATTGAAGGGAAACTCTCGAGAATAACCATGGCAGACGAAGAAAATATTGATTCGGGTCACTCTGATTCGAGGCCTTCAATCGTGGATTTAACCAGGCGTCTGAAAACCTATCCTGCGAAAGCTAGAACCATCCTCCTACCGATATTGCCACCTCCGGTGATCGATTCTTCGGGAGTTTTGAGTTCTTATGGGAATGACGACGATCATTCTCCGCAGGTTTTGATAAGTTCCGAGGCAAGTGTACAGCCTGATCATCTTGATTCTGAGGAGGGGAAGGAAAAGGTGACAGGGCTGAAGCGTGAGTTAGAGGAAACTGAGGATGGGCCTGGAAGGGGTGATAAGAGTCGAAAAACTGATTCTGGGGTGGATTCTCCGAAAATTTCGGACACAGAAGGTGCTGGTCATGATGGGGAAATAAGGGAATCGGAGATCAATATACAGAGTTCTGATGAAATATCACCGAGTGAGAAAACTTCATCCAGGGAGGGATGTACAGATGATCAAGCCGCGGATATCAATAATCAGGTAGTCTCTTCTGTGAAGGAAAAAGACGCTCCTAATGCACCGAAGACCCCCAAAAGATACGATTGCAGTTTCTGCAACAAAACTTTCTCGTGTCACTTGGCGTATGGAGGCCACAAATCGAGTCACAAAAAGTTCAAGATGGTATGTTACAACGGCAATGATATTAGACGTAAGAATCAATCTTTGATCACCAATACATGTGATGAACAAACTGGTAAAATTGCTTCGAGCGTTGAAAATGCAGCAAGCCTTCCGGAACCAGTTGGTAATGATGGGAAACATACGTGTAAGATTTGTTCGAAGAAATTCCCATCTGGCCAAGCTCTTGGAGGCCACATGAGACGCCATTCGACGGGTGATCAGAAGACGCAATCTACTCCTAAAATCCTGGATTTTGATCTTAATGAGTTGCCCAAGGAAGAAGATGGATATCCTTAAGCAAACAGTTGAATTCTTTAGGTCGTCTATGAAGTTAATTCAGTCCTGGGTATTACTTTTATTTTTTATTCATCTTTATTTCATTTCAGGGTTTTTGCATGAGTTTCAAGTCTATGCATTGAACTGGTTTAGGTACCCTTTTGCATTTGCCTTTGTTTTCCATTTGGTGATTATGAATGCATATACACTTTTAGAAATCTTTATACCATTATACATGATTATTGATTTTGGATTGATGCTATGGTACACCAGTGAACCGTGGATGGCCCGCCGGCCGAAATTCGTCGTGCGCGACATATCGTTTTTCTTCTTGTGGGTGTGATGGTGGGAATTTGAATTAAACATAGAAAAACATATTATTGTTTCTATCAAATTTAAAGATTTTATAAGAACATATATTATTGTTCCAAAATACATAAACTATATTCTATGTTGTTTGTTGTGTTGTGTACCCCGCATTTTCCAACAAAGAGAAAGATGATACCCAACGACATCTAATTCGTGTATCTATCTATCTATCTATATATACACAACATATTGCCTATAAAATGGCGAGTTCAAGGATTTGAACGGACTTAAAGAAGTCATGTCAACTATGCAAACCAATTTCGATTCTTGAAATACTTTTGATTTGGCATGATTTAAGATTTATTTATACACAAATTGTATCTTTGTTTCAAAGTGTGTGTGTGCGTGAGTGGTGTAGTTAAATTAGGGAAATTATTGCTTAATTAAATAATTACAACTAATTAAAATACTAACACTCTTCAAACTTTAATAAAATCCCTCAATTTAAAATAATTCGCACAAGTGTTAAATATTTAAAAGTTACCATCATAAAAAAAATCACCTCATCAATATATTAGGCTTTTAAAATACTAAAACTTTATAATTAATTTAAAATGCCTCATCCTCAACTTAAAATAAAATACCACATTTTACATTGCCAAAATCGTCACCGGTCTTTTCCTCGATCCCGCCTCGAATAATCGCCTGAAACATGAAACTTGAAAAACATTCTAACGTGCGTCACATAAACATTAAAATAATGCAATTTAATTAAATCATGCATCACTAACGTCATTTTAAACTTAAATAAAATATTTAAGAATTAAATAAATGTGTGGGTTATACGTGTACTGAATTTGTGCACTGTATTATGACTTTGAAATAGACTAGAATAATCAATTTATCTTTTTTTAATATAGAGGAATAAAATCACAAAGAGAGAAACATGCAGGATCAAAAAAACAATTATCCCTAAAAATTAATTTTATTGTCACGTGCAATTTAAAAATATAAAATTAATTAGAAGTTTATCGTTTAAAAATTTTATATCTAAGAAATTAATTCAGCAAGATTCTAGGAAAGAAATTTTAAAAAAAATTCTTCATAATAAATTTTCATATAAAAACAGTGTGTTGACTGTTGACATAATAACCACTACAACAAAAATGGCTTTCCGCAGCGCACATAGGGGCTTTCCGCAGCGCGCATTGCATGCTGCAAAGTTGCAAGCTGTTGAAAGTTCAAGATTATCCGTGGCGTACATGTGCACGTTGTTAATACTATTATCAACGACGTGTATATGTACGCCGTTAATAAAATTATCCGCAGCGTGCAATTTATGCCGTTAATATTCATAAAATATCTAAATATTAGCGACGATTTTTGACAAAACCGTCGCAAATTGGCGACAGTTAAAAACCGAAGAAACCGCGGTCTTTAAATTTAGCGACGGTTAAAAACCGAAGAAAGTAGCGACGGTCTTTAAATTTAGCGACGGTTACAAAACCGTCGCTAAATTTTGCGTAAAAATAAAAAAATTACTTTTATAATTTAATAAATTTTTAAAAAAACTACAATACAACTATAATAATAATACTCATGATCTTAATTAACAATTAAAAAATTAACCAAAAATTGAAACAAAAAAACGTACCTAAATCGAAACTAAAATCATATAAGAAAGAAAAATTTTAAGTGTTGTGAAGTGGTGTGGAGGAAAATGGAACGAAAATCGGATATTTATAGACAATTTGCGATTATTATCGACGATTTTCGATTAAACCGTCGCTACTAGCGACGGTTGACATAGAACTGTCGCTCATAGCGATTATTACCGACGATTTTCGATTAAACCGTCGCTCATAGCGACGGGTTTTTATTAAACCGTCGCCGATTTACGTCTATTAGCGACGGTTTAAAAAAACCATCGCTTTTCTTTTACTAAACCGTTACCGATTTTAAATCGGCGACGGTTTCTTGTAAACCGTCGCTAACTGTGGCGACGGTGTTTTAAATCGTCGCAACTAAAACCGTCGCTAATTTAAAAATTCGAACACATTTTCCGCAGCGTGCTAATAATATATGCATGCCGTGAATAATACTATTAACGGCGTGCGATTAATGTACGCCGTTAATGTCTAAACACGATTTTTTTAAAAAAATGATTTACTTTTAACAGCGCACATATACATGCACGCTGTTAATAATACTATTAACGGCGTGCCTTTATTGTGCGCTGCGAAAATTGCATAGGTTATTAACAGCTCACATATAACTGCACGCTGTCGTTTATATAATTTATTAACCTCACACATAAATGCATGCCGCGGATATTACTATCCGCAGCGTGTTTTTAATGCACGCCGTTAATAGTATCAAGTGCAACACTATTAACAACGCACATATGGGTGCACGCCATGAAAAATAGTATTCGCAGCGTGCTTTTAATGCACATGGTTGATGACGTGCTGCGGAAAATCATTTTTCTTGTAGTGAATAATACGAAATCGTATACATAATTTTGAGAAGTGGTCATATATATGTAAGGAATACTGTAATTTGTTTTATAAATATGAAACTCGCAGTTGCTAAGCCTTTTTTATGCGCATTGAGTAAAACAACTGCCTTACGCAATAACATGCAAACTACGTTTTGTCAGGTAAAATGTATTGGACAAACAATGTGTGATGTTGCTGAAATCCGGGATGGTAGGTGAGAGGTCGGATCTTCACTTGGGGAGCTCGGATTGGACCTTCGAGATCTGAAAACATAAACAAGAACGTTATAAAGGGGCCGGAAGGTTGTTCCATCATAGCCCCTTCGACGCTCAAGTCAGAGAACAGAAAACTGAGAGAGTAATGTGTGTACTGAGAGAATGTAAATATATGAATGAATAAACAATGAACAAAACACGGTATTTATAGGAGAAGAATAGAGTCCTGATTTGGTAGATTTAGATCCTCATAATCATTCGCAAGATTTGGCTAGATTTGGTTAGATTCTGTGCCATATTTGGTTAGATCTTGACGGACCTTACTCTTTAGGGCTTTATTTCCATGGGCTACTCGTTAATGTCTGAATAGAAGCTCTCCCAGGCAAGAGCCCGTCCATATTCTGGACCCTGTTGGAGCTCGGCTAGGGAGCTCGGCAATGACACTTCTAATTGGCACGATTCCATGATATGGGAGGTCAGCTCGGAAGCTCGGCAATGACACTTCTAATCGGCACGATTCCATGATATGGGAGGTCGGCTCGGAAACTCTTGGTAGGTCGGTTTGGGAGGTCTTGAGAGGTCGGCTTGGGAGGTCGGCCGTATATCTGATCGACGAGATTGTGGATATAGGAGGTCGGCTGGGATGACCTCTCGGATGTCCTCCTAGAAGCTTCAGACCAAGATGAGGTGATCTTACATTGTGCTGGGTCAAGAATCTGACCTCCTGGTTTTTCCAAACGTTGGGCCACTACCTCTCGGATAACCTCCACTACCTCTCGGATAACCTCCAACAGACCTCGCGGTAGATGACAACCCAGATGCTGAGCGCTGGGCCACTAACTATCTAGGCTACCGAGAGTGGGCCAGATCCATCCTCGGTCTTGGGGTATCACGAGTCCCCCCCTCCCTTCAAATCGAGCTAACGTTGTAGACCAGAAGCTCGTGGTTGTCTTAGCTCTCGATGGCCCATAAGTGTTCTAAGCCGGCTGTCCCTAGCTTGGAGGCAGAGTCCTCCGCTATGCTGAGCTTAGAACCAAAGTAGAGCTGTCCTGATCTCAATAGGCAAAGCTTTTGGCCGTTCCGGTCTGTGTTTTGAGTTGCCCCGACCTGAGATACAGAGCTCTTTATGATGATTCTGATAGGCAGCATTTTGGGTTGTCCTGCCTTAAAGGGTCGAGCTATTTGGCTTAGCTATTCTGAACTGAGGTGAAACTCTTGGCTAAGCCAAGCTACAAGGCAAAGCTCTTAGCTGTCCTGAATTACGTGACATTCCTGATGGAGCTTAGCTGACACGAGAAGCTCATAGTCATGCTAGTTCCCGTCCTGAATATGAAACGTTGCTATCACTTGTCATTCCAACGACAAGTTTCACGGATTTCGAGATGATCTTGGCCGTTCAACCTTTTTGAAATCAACGGTCCGATCTCCTCCTGGTCCCTCTATAAATACCGTCTACCCCGTTCATTCAAATCTTACAATTCCATCATTTCACCTCGGCTCCGACCTTCGAAAAGAACCCTTTTTTCCCCCAACTCCCTGCTTCCGATCTCCATTAGTTATACTTATCATGACCTCCCCAAACTGTCCTTCCCTGTCGACCTCCGAGGAAGTCTTCTATGAGGTGGATCAGTATGATCCCATCACGGAGCTCGCCTCTGTGTCAGGTGAGTGTCCTGAAACCGAGGGGGTCAGCTCCAACCTCTCCACTGGTGACGATGGCGCAGTCCGGAATCAGCTCGGTTTCTATAACTCCGAGGAGCCTATCAGGACTTGTGACCCTTGGTTCGATCTTTACCTTTCGTGGTTAGATGCCTCGGACGAGGTCCGGATACGAGCTCTCTCTTCCGCCCCCTGATTATAAGTTCATTTTTCCTCATTTTGAGGAAAGAGCTAACACTCCACCTCCCGGCTACTACACCTTCTATCAAGACCAGCTAGAGGGTGGACTCCTGTTTCCTCTGCCCCTTCTTTTCCAACAGCTGAGCCAATTTTACGAGATCCACCTCGGCCAGTTCACACCAAATGCCTTTCGCACCCTGTGTAATTTTGTTGTTCTTTTCAAGGCCTTAGGCTTTACAATTGACCTCCTTTCCTTCTCCAACTTCTATCTTCTCAAGAGGTCGGAAAATGGCCCCTTCTACTTCTCAGCTCGCCCAAACTGTTAATTTTTTGAGAGGGCTCCAAGTACTAACAAATTTTGGAAAAACCATTATTTTTTTGTCCAGCCTTCCGAATGGTGGGACATCTGTTCCCAATGGCAAGCAGCTCTCCCCGAGATCCTTTCTCCTCCTCCAGGCTTCCGTAAGAGCCACACTTTTTCGTAAAAGCTCGGCCAAAGTCACTCCCAAGGGCCATGAGGGTATGGAATTTAGCTCGGCCTCTGCTCATTCCCCCATTTTTATTTATTTATATATATGTATATTTTTCTGACCAAGCTCTGTTTTTGTCTCAGCTGCCAGAGTCATGAATGCCCTCATCAAAAAGGCTAAGGCCCGAAGGCAGCAGAAAGCCAGCTCGGCTAACGTAGACAATGGCAAGGCCGTGGTTGTGGAGGCCAGCCATGAGGAGGTCCTTGTGGTTACCATTGCTGAAGCTACGGAGGTTCCCCGGAGCTCATCCCGGAAACACCGAGCCCCTGAGACCCCTCGCTCCAATGGGCAGTCTGGAAGCAGTGGGGAGCTCGGCCCTGTTCAAACTGATGTCGTGCCCCTTCGGCAGATGAGGTCGGACACCTCCTCCCAAGTCCTCTGCTGTCGCTCAAATTTATATGATATGTACCGGGAGGACCTTCGCATCGTGGGGGATGCGAGGTCCCCTATGGCCGGAGCTATTCTCCGAGACGTCGCCTCCAGGGCCGATGCAGACTTCTTTCATAGGTTGAAGTGGTCCAAGCTTGTCATGAGGTCTACCTGTGCCAGCACTGAGGTAATTTCCTTCAAGTAACCTTTTTATAATGTCTAGACTTGTGTGGGGCCCTTAGCTCCTAATCGTTATTACAACACAATCTGATTAGGGTTAATTAATTACAGCGGAAAACGAGTTTAAATTTTCTTTACAATGAGCCCAAAATATTTCTTCTATAATTTGAATACTAAAAATAGTATTTCATCTCACATCATAAAACTTGCCCACACATAATCAAATCCAATCATATACAAACAACTCATATCCTCGGGACATGCCCCGGTATATAGATACATATATATATACTGGGAACAAAACATATAACCTCAGCCCAAACTGTGACTCCCTCCAGAAGTAACCTTTCCGGCCTCCTGATATCCTGGAGTACCTGCCATTGTCCACACACAAAGACAACAACAGCCCCCTTTGGGGGTGAGGAAAGCTCCGTATGGAACAACCATCATATATACCACAAGTATCTAAACAATGATATATGGTATGCAATGCATGTATGTCGTGGAGGTATCAGGTCAAATGCCCATCCACTGAGCACATGTCAGAATCAAACGAATCGCTATCAAATCAATGCTCGAGCTGGCACACCGACCTCAATCAGTGATACTCGTATGATAGCGTCGACAAAGCGCCATCAAATCCCAAATCTCAATCAATCGTCGGGGCCACAAATGTCTATATTTTAAGGGTCATGTAATACCTAAAATAGCATTGTGTTCACAAACCCCAGAATCAAATCAAATCATATCAGGGTATCCAAGGATCATAGCTCAACGTACATGTCATGTATCGATGTATGCATCAAACGATGTGTGTTAACAAAACATTTATTTTATACATCGATATTCAAATCACAATGTCATGTATGCCACATAAACTCAACAAATAAGGCATATAGACATGTATTCTCATTCCAATCAATCAAACCAATCCAACATATATCATATAATACAGATACCTGTCGTATGTTACCCGGTCGCAACATACCTCAATTCTTCATTCCAATTGATGTAGCTTGAAGATATTAGTATAATAATCGATCTACATCAATAACATATTCATTTCAATCAATAACACAATTCAAAATCAATAATATAAGTTTCAAATATCTTTTGAAACTTTGAAAATTCATATCAAATCTAATTCATAACATAATTCAATTCCGACTTCAAAACTTAGTTTTTTGTCGGTTATTCTACCACATATAGGAATCTCGACTTCAAATACATGCTATTTCAGCACTTTCATATTTAGAGCTGTTGAAACTAGAAGAAATTTACCTCAAAAGAAAGCTCTCGACGCGAGGATTCCAAATATATAATTTGTTTCGCGTTTAGATAACGTTTCGAAGTCGATTCGGACGAAAGAAATTGATTTCCCAACTTTATCTCTCGAAGCCGCTAACGGAAGGTGAAGGAAAAAATAAACAAAAAACTTAATCTTATCTCCACCGATCTCGCGCTCGGGCGGTAGAATTCCTGCGCCCGAGCGCGAGACATTCTGTCCCCGAGTGACTTACACCGCGCTCGGGCGGTAGAATTCTCGCGCCCGAGCGCGAGATGTTCTGCCCCCGAGTGCACTTGCACCGCGCTCGGGCAGTCAAAAACTACCGCTCGGGCGCGAAACGTTCTGTCCGAGTGATAACATGTTCCACACTGGCGCTCGGGCGGTAATTTTCTACCGCTCGGGCGCCACACGTTCTGTCCAAATTATTGGGTTTTGTATTATATTGGCGTCCGGCTTCTCCACTCGAGTTCTTACAACTACAATTCTGTTAATTAATCAATATCTAGTACGATATTTCATTATTAACACTTATTTTCTCATTTTCCATTGTCATGAAATACCTCATATACATAATCACCTGACAATTTCATAAATTATCGATAATCAACATAGGATTTACGATAATATGATACACGGTCCTTACATTTCTCCCCCACTTAAAAGATTTCGTCCTCGAAATCTCAAACATCCCTATATACATAACATTGGCAAACATATATATGTCACCAGTTATAGTACATATCAAAACTAAAATCAGTGAACAGATCGGTATACATTGAATACAATGGAACAGATGGAAAAGAATCAAACAATTGCGGATATAAATCTCTCATCTTGCTCTCCAATTCCCACGTCGACTCTTCCACACCATGCCGTGTCCATTGTACTCGAACTAAAGGAATCGATTTATTTCGCAATATCTTTTCCTTTCGATCCATAATGCGAACAGGTTGTTCAACATAGGAAAGAGAAGGATCAAGTTCAACCTCATCAGGTGCAAGTATATGTGATGGATCTGGTTCATATTTCCTCAGCATAGAAACATGAAATACATCGTGAATGGCAGATAGAGCTGGTGGCAATGCCAATCGATAAGCAAGATCACCAACACGATCAAGGATCTCATATGGACCAACATATCGAGAAGATAATTTCCCTCGCATGCCAAATCGAACAGTGCCTCTAAAGAGAGATATTTTCAAAAATACTTTATCACCTTTATGGAATTCTAAGGGTCGTCTTCGTTTATTCGCATAATTCGTTTGACGATCCTGAGCAGCTTTCATTCTCTGTCGAATCAACTGAACCTTATCATTCATTTCTTGTATCATTTCAGGTCCAGTCAATTGTATCTCACCAATTTCATCCCAGAATAATGGTGATCTACATCGTCTCCCATATAGAGCTTCAAACGGAGCCATACCAATACTCGTTTGAAAACTATTATTATAAGAAAATTCAACTAATGGTAAGGCATCTTGCCATCCCATTCTGAAATCCATCACAATATAGCACGTAACATATCCTCTAACGTTTGAATTGTACGCTCAGTCTGGCCATCAGTTTGAGGATGATAAGAAGTACTCATAGCCGAACGCGTACCCATCGCTTCTTAGAAACTACCCCAGAATTTAGAAGCAAACCTGGGATCACGATCAGATACAATTGAGACAGGCACACCGTGCAGTCTCACAATATTCTCGATGTATAAACGGGCCATTCTCTTATAAGGATAATTCCGCTCATACGGAATAAAATGTACAAATTTCGAAATCCGATCAATAATAACCCAAATAGCATCACAGCCCTTAGGCGAACGAGGTAAATGAGTCACAAAATCCATAGCAATATGTTCCCAATTCCATTTCGGGATTTCGAGACTATGGAGCAATCTTCCAGGTTTCATTCTCTCGGCTTTCACTTGCTGGCAGACAAGACATTTCGAAATAAACTCAGCAATGTCCTTCTTCATATGTTTTCACCAGAATTGAGGTCTCAATGTCAAATACATCTTTCGACCTCCAGGGTGAATACTGTATTTGCTACAATGTGTTTCTCGAAGAAGGGCAGATTTCAAATCAGAATCATCAGGAACTACCAGCCGACCATTAAGTCGTAAAGAACCATCAGAAGAAATCTGGAATCCAGACTGATGTCCTACAGATACAATTTCTTTCGACTTTTGGATCTGAGGATCGCTTCGTTGGGCCTTTCGTATTTTCGATATCAAGTTCGGCTCAATTTGCAATGCTGAGACAGTGACAGAATTCCAATTCGAGTGAAAAGTCCAACCAGAAGTACATATATCTTCATGTACCTTGGCGACACAAACAGAAGCTAAAACAGAATCATGCACTTTACGACTCAGGGCATCCGCAGTAACATTCACCGATCCAGGGTGATATTGAATCTCACAATCAAAATCCTTCAGGAGATCCATCCACCTGCGTTGCCTCATATTCAAATCAGATTGAGAAAAGAGATATTTCAGACTCTTATGATCTGAATAAATAACAAACTTTTCTCCGTACAAATAATGGCGCCAGATCTTCAAAGCAAACACAATGGCGGCCAATTCAAGATCATGAACATGATAACGTGTTTCATGAGATTTCAATTGACGAGACGCATAAGCAATCACTTTGCCATGTTGCATCAGAACACAGCCCAAACCTTTACCAGACGCATCTGTGCACACAACAAATCCTCCGGTACCTGAGAGAATAGTTAGCACAGGTGCTGTGGTCAATCTCGTCTTCAATTCCAGAAAACTAGCTTCACATTCATCTGACCAAATGAATCGCTGATTCTTCTGTGTCAGTTGAGTAATAGGTTTTATACATGTCAAAACGGGCTGACGGGGCGGGCCAGCCCGCAACCCACCGCAACCCGCCATTAGGCAGGGCGGGGCGAGCCAGCCCGTCATTTTGGCGGGCCTCTAAATGGCCAACCCAGCCCAACCCACCTTGGGCCGCGGGCTAGGCGGGCCAACCCGCTTATTATTTTTTTTTTAAAAAAATACTAAACAGTATTAAAATAAACATAGAAGAAAAATATATTTCAGTCAAATATTTTCATAAAAAACTTAAAAACATTGAAATAAGACATTGAAAGCATACAACAATCAACATAATACATAAAAAAAATAAAGTGTTTATTCTAATTCACACAAGATTTCATCGTACACATGTACTAAAAATTAACTCATGTAATATTATGTTTTCAATAATACAGATAATTACTTTATTTACTATATTATTTTGATAATTCTGGATTAGTTCGAGTTAAACATTAAAAAAAGGGAGGGGACTGAAGAGTATAACATCTTCAAAAAAAAATAGAAGCATATAGATTTTACCAGAGTGATTGAAGTTAGGCACATGAGAAAAAATAAGGAAGAAATATGAATTTTTATATAAAACTTAAAAATATAAAATTCTACCCTAATTTGGCGGGCCAGCCCGCAACCCAAACGGGCTCAACCCATTTGGCCCGCAACCCAAACGGGCTGCTATTTTATTAAACCAACCCGCTCAATTTTATGGCGGGGCGGGCCGACCCGATGGGCCTGACCCAATTTGACAAGCCTAATAGGTTTAGCTATCTTCGAAAACCCTTCAATAAAGCGACGATAATATCCAGCTAAACCCATGAAGCTACGGCTCTCAGGAACATTCGTAGGTCTCGGCCAATTCAATACAGCTTCGACCTTAGTAGGATCAACAGATATGCCTTGACGTGGCCTAAAATATCACTTTGTCCATCCAGAATTCACATTTGGACAATTTAGCATATAAATGATTAGTACGAAGAGTTTGAAGTACCAGTTTCAAATGTTCAGCATGCTCCTTTTTCGATTTCGAATATACAAGAATATCATCGATAAAACAATAACGAATCGGTCTAGATAATCTCGAAAGACACGATTCATTAGATCCATAAAGACAGCAGGAGCATTCTGAGACCAAAAGGCATAACCAAGAACTCATAGTGGCCATACCTGGTATGGAAAGCAGTTTTAGGCACATCTTTGTCTCGAACTCGTAATTGATGATAACCAGAACGAAGATCAATCTTAGATTATACAGAAGTACCCTGAAGCTGATCAAATAAGTCATCAATACGAGGAAGTGGGTACTTGTTTTTAACAGTAACCCGATTCAATTGCCTATAATCGATACACATTCGCATAGTACCATCTTTCATTCGAACAAATAAAACTGAAGCTCTCCAAGGTGATACACTCGATCGAATATATCCCTTATCGAGAAGATCATGTAATTGTTCTTTCAATTCTTTCAATTCCAAAGGTGCCATGCGATAAGGAGCTTTAGAAATAGGTGCAGTCCCCGGCAGAAGATCAATACTAAACTCAACTTCTCGATGAGGAGGAAAATCAGGAATCTCATCGGGAAATACATTCGGGAACTCTTTCGCAACATGAATCTTAGATAAACAAGGCTCCTTCTTTGAGACATCAATAGCGTAGATAAGATAACACTCATCTCCGCTAGTCAAAAGTCGAGACATTTCCAAATAAGATACCAATGGATTTTTGGCTTGAGAATCCTTGCCATAAAAATTCCACTTGGGTCCATCAATCGGTCGAAATCGAACCACTCCATGAAAACAATCAACAGTAGCTCGATTTGTCGTCAAGATATCCATGCCAACAATACAATCAAAGTCGTGCATTGGGAGGACAATCAAATTCAAGAATATCACATTGTCCTCATATATCAATACACAATTATGTACAACTTGCTCAGACAAAATAATCTTTCCTGCTGGCGTGGCTATCGATAATGTATCATACAATGGGGTACATATAATATCATGGGATGTAACAAATGTATGAGATATGAATGAGTGAGATGCTCCTGTATCAAATAAAACACGTGCAGGATAATCGCAAAGCATGCAAATACCTGCAATCACACCACCAAGAGCTTCTTTCGTCTGATCCTCAGTCATAGCATACACTCGAACTTGAGGAAGGACTTGAGCAGTCTGACCACTCGGTCCTCGATATCGTGGAACACTCGACTGCTGAAAAGAAAGAACAGAAACAACATGTCTCATAATACTGGGACCACCTCTAAATCCTGGCTGGGGTTGGGAAGAAGTCGTACCCCTGTTCGGACATACTCGAGAGAAATGGCCTTCCTGCCCACACTGATAACAAGTGCCAAACATACCTCGACACTGCTCGATAGTATGTTTACCCCCACAATGACTACAATAAGGAGCAATCACAGGACTCCCTCTCTGGGATCCACTCGAACTCGAAGAAGACAAAGAAACAGTACCAGTCTTCTTGAACTTTTTACCTCTCGGGCGTAATGTAGGCTGCTGAGCTGACACTGGTGGTGGAGGAGTATACTGTGGACCTTCTCGCCTGAGTCCAGCTTAAGCTGCCTTTACTCTTTCAACCGTCTCTGCGTAGCTGGTAGGCAATCCAGAAACAACAAAAGTATATAAAGCAGGATGCAATCCATTTACAAACCTGTTATATTTTGCTTTTGCATTCCCAGCTATGTGAGGTGCATACTTCAACAGAGTAGAAAACTTCGAATCATACTCTGCAACAGTCATCGTTCCCTGCTGCAGACTATTGAATTCATTCTCTTGGACAGTATAATAGGAAGGAGAGGAATACTGCTCCAAAAATTGGGCCTTGAAGACATCCCATGTGACTTCAATCCCGGTTTCTTTCAATCCAATCTCAGCGGCTTCCCACCAAGATTTTGCTCGGTCTTTCAACTGATAGAGAGCAACTTTCAGTCTCCGAGCCATGGAATATTCAACAATATTAAAAAAATACTCGATATCCTTTAACCAAGCCTCTGCACTTTCTGCACTCTCAGTGCCAAAGAACCTCGGTGGTTTCAGATCCTGGAATCGAGCCATCACTATATCCATGGACAATCCTTCAAATTGTCCAACTATCCTCTCGGTACTGCTACTCGCCGTTTCATTTGTGGGATCCATCTACAAATTAAATGATGAATATCACAAATCAATATCAATTTCACATCATCATCATCTCATATCATCAATCTCATCAATAACTTACTCAAACTAAATCAAGTAGGAGCAAGTACTACAAATAAATCAAACACATACGCACAATTCATTTGTGCCTATTCACGTGTACACAAGACTCAATCGAGCATTCCCAGCTATGCTCTAATACCACTCTATGTGGGGCCCTTAGCTCCTAATCGTTATTACAACACAATCTGATTAGGGTTAATTAATTACAGCGGAAAACGAGTTTAAATTTTCTTTACAATGAGCCCAAAATATTTCTTCTATAATTTGAATACTAAAAATAGTATTTCATCTCACATCATAAAACTTGCCCACACATAATCAAATCCAATCATATACAAACAACTCATATCCTCGGGACATGCCCCGGTATATAGATACATATATATATACTGGGAACAAAACATAAAACCTCAGCCCAAACTGTTACTCCCTCCAGAAGTACCCTCTCCGACCTCCTGATATCCTGGAGTACCTGCCATTGTCCACACACAAAGACAACAACAGCCCCCTTTGGGGGTGAGGAAAGCTCCGTATGGAACAACCATCATATATACCACAAGTATCTAAACAATGATATATGGTATGCAATGCATGTATGTCGTGGAGGTATCAGGTCAAATGCCCATCCACTGAGCACATGTCAGAATCAAACGAATCGCTATCAAATCAATGCTCGAGCTGGCACACCGGCATCAATCAGGGATACTCGTATGATAGCGTCGACAAAGCGCCATCAAATCCCAAATCTCAATCAATCGTCGGGGCCACAAATGTCTATGTTTTAAGGGTCATGTAATACCAAACATAGCATTGTGTTCACAAAACCCAGAATATAATCAAATCATATCAGGGTATCCAAGGATCATAGCTCAACGTGCATGTCATGTGTCGATGTATGCATCAAACGATGTGTGTTAACAAAACATTTATTTTATACATCGATATTCAAATCACAATGTCATGTATGCCACATAAACTCAATAAATAAGGCATATAGACATGTATTCTCATTCCAATCAGTCAAACCAATCCAACATATATCATATAATAAAGAGACCTGTCGTATGTTACCCGGTCGCAACATACATCAATTCTTCGTTCCAGTTGATGTAGCTTGAAGATATCAGTATAATAATCTATCTACATCAATAACATAATCATTTTAATCAATAACACAATTCAAAATCAATAATATAAGTTTCAAATATCTTTTGAAACTTTGAAAATTCATAACATAATTCAATTCCGACTTCAAAACATAGTTTCTTGTCGGTTATTCTACCCCATATAGGAATCTCGACTTCAAATACATGCTATTTCAGCACTTTCATATTTAGAGCTGCTGAAACTAGAAGAAATTTACCTCAAAAGAAAGCTCTCGACGCGAGGATTCCAAATATATAATTTGTTTCGCGTTTAGATAACGTTTCGAAGTCGATTCGAACGGAAGAAATTTATTTCCCAACTTTATCTCTCGAAGCAGCTAACGGAAGGTGAAGGAAGAAATGAACAAAAAACTTAATCTTATCTCCACCGATCTCGCGCTCGGGCTGTAGAATTCTCGCGCCCAAGCGCGAGATGTTCTGCCCCCGAGTGCACTTGCACCGCGCTCGGGCGGTCAAAAACTACCGCTCGGGCGCGAAACGTTCTGTCCGAGTGATAACATGTTCCACACTGGCGCTCGGACGGTCATTTTCTACTGCTCGAGCGCCACACGTTCTGTCCAAATTATTGGGTTTTGTATTATATTAGCGTCCGGCTTCTCCACTCGAGTTCTTACGACTACAATTCTTTTAATTAATCAATATCTAGTACGATATTTCATTATTAACACTTATTTTCTCATTTTTCATTGTCATGAAATACCTCATATACATAATCACATGACAATTTCATAAATTATTGATAATCAACATAGGATTTACGATACACGGTCCTTACAACTTGCCTAACACTTTTCCTTACAGGCCGCTCTGCTGAACACCGAGGTGGCATTTTGGGTAACCAATTTTTTGAAACAGTCCTCGAAGGATGCCAGGACATTTCAGGCAAACTCGGCTGAGCTGGAGAGCAAACTTGCTGAGCTGACAGAGGCCCTCGAGAAGGAACAAGCCAACTCGAAGAGGAGGGAGGCCGACATGCGGCAAGGCTTTGCAGCTGAGACCCTGGAGCTGAAGAATGAGTTGCGTCTTGTCAAGGTGCGACTTGTCGAGGTCCGCCTAGAGGCTGCTCAGGAGGAGGTGAAGGCAGTTAAGGAGGAACTTAGCGTGGCCCAGCAGGAAATTGTTTCGGCACGAGCTGATCTCGCCAACGGATCTGAGGTCTTCAAGGAGGCTTTCCTGAAGTCCGAGGAGTTTGGGGACATCATCACTGACAAGGCCCTCAACTTCATCTATGTTGGCTTTGACGGGGCCGTGGATCAGTTTAAGGAAGCTGGGTATCCTCCGGAGGGGTCTTCGGCCGATTTTATCAGTGTAAAGAAGGTTGTGGAGAACCTCCCCCGATGCGTGATCAGCTAGGCTCAGCCTATTTTCCTTCATTTTTTTCTTGTACCAGACTTAATGAAATTGCATTCCATTATTTCCTTTCCTTTGAGGTCAGCTAAATACATAGTGATTAACAGTTTAATGAGGTCGCGATGAGAGGTCAGCCCCACAATAATTTGGTAAGGTCACGCGGGGTGAGGTTGGCTTGGCTCCTGGAGCCCGGTCCAACACTTGACAAAATAACTTCTGATTAACGTCTCACTGAGAGAGGTCGGCTGGGCTCTTGGAGCTCGGACAATCACTTAATAAAACAATAACCGACTAAGGCCACCCTGAGAGAGGTCGGCTGGGCTCTTGGAGCTCAGACAAACACTTAATAAAATAATAACCAATTGAGGTCACCCTGAGAGAGGTCAGATGGGATCTTGAAGCTCGGCCAAGCACTTGCTAAAATAATAACCGATTGAGGTCACCCTGAGAGAGTTCGGGTAAGCAGTGGGAGCTCGGCCGAACACTTAGTAAAATAATAACCGAGTGAGTGACCTCCTTCTTGCCGAGCTCAGGTCAGTATACACACATGTCCCGCGAGATTGTGGTGAGATGTGCTATGACGTCATTAAACCTCCTGTACTGAGGTGGGGTGAAAACCATTATAAATTTGGCGTAATCAAGATGAGGTGAGCTCTGATGCTCCTGAACTGAGGTAGGGTGAAAATCCTTATAAACTTGGTGTGACCAAGATGAGGTGGGCTCTGAGGCTCCTGAACTGAGATATGGTGAAATCCTTATCTTCAATGATCTCTTGTAAACTTGGCGTGACCAAGATGAGGTGAGCTCTGATGCTCTTGAACTGAGACAGGGTGAAAACCCTTATAAACGTGAGCTCTGAGGCTCTTGAATCGAGACATGGTGAAAACCTTTGTAAACTTGGTGTGACCAAGATTAGGTGAGCTCTGAGGCTTCTGAACCGAGACAGGGTTAAAACCCTTGTAAACTTGACGTGACCAAGATGAGGTGAGCTCTGAGGCTCCTGAACTGAGACAGGGTGAAAACTCTTGTAAACTTGACGTGACCAAGATGAGGTGAGCTCTGAGGCTCCTGAACTGAGACAGGGTGAAAACCCTTGTAAACTTGGCGTGACCAAGATGAGTTGAGCTCTGAGGCTCTTGAACTGAGACAGGGTGAAAACTCTTGTAAACTTGGCGTGACCAAGATGAGGTGAGCTCTGAGGCTCCTGAACTGAGACACGGTTAAAACCCTTCTAAACTTGGCGTGACCAAGATGGGCTGAGCTCTAAGATTCCTGAACTGAGACATGGTGAAAACCCTTACAAACTTGGCGTGACCAAGATGAGGTGAGTTCTGAGGCTCTTGAACTGAGACAGGGTGAAAACCCTTCTAAACTTGGCGTGACCAAGATGAGGTGAGTTATGAGGCTCCTGAACCGAGACAGGGTGAAAACCCCTGTAAACTTGGCATGACCAAGAAGATGTGAGCTCTGAGGCTACTGAACCGAGACAGGGTGAAAACCTTTATAAACTTGGCGTGACCAAGATGAGGTGAACTCTGAGGCTCCTGAACCGAGACAGGGTGAAATCCTTATCTTCCATGATCTCCGAGACAAACATATAGTTTTATTAATACAACTAATAAAGTATCAAAACATGACGTTCTTGAATAAAGGTAACTGACAGAATAAAAAGAAACTAAAACTATAACAAAATCTAAGCATAATATCTGCAGAGGTGATAGGCATTCCATGGCCTCTTCAATTTATTCCCTGCCAAATCTTCTAAGTAATAGGCACCTGACCTGATAATTTCTATCATCTTAAACGGTCCTTCCCATCTTGGATCTAGCTTCCCAACATCCACATCTTGAATCTTCTTCCAAACTAGGTCTCTAACCTGAAAGCTCCTCTGAATGACCTTCTTATTGTAGGATCGGGCTATACATCTCTTGTAAGCTTCCATTCTTATGGCTGCGATTTCCCTCTTTTCTTCCAAGAAGTCTAAGTCTGTGGCCTATCTCTCGTCATTCTGATCATCATAGAATATTACTCGGGAGGTCTCTTCACCGATCTTTGCCGGAAGGACCGCCTCGTTTCCATAAACCAGGTTGAAAGGCATTTCCCCGGTGCCGTTCTTCGGGGTAGTCCTGTATGACCAGAGCACACTGGGGAGTTCCTCCACCCAATTACCTTTTGCGTTACCAAGTCTGGTTTTAATGATCTGTACTAAGGACCTGTTGGTGACCTCCACTTGGCCATTGCTCTGAGGGTAAGCCACGGAGGTGAAGTGTTGCTGAATCTTCATTTCCTTGCACCAGGCTTGGATCCGACTTCCCTAAAACTGTCTCCCATTGTCAGATATCAACTTCCTCAAGACCCCAAACCTGCAGACAATGTTCTTCCACAGAAATTTTAGGACCTCATTCTCAGTGATCTTAGCCAAAGCCTCAGCCTCCACCCATTTTGAAAAATAATCGATGGCAACAAGCAAGAACTTCTTCTAGGTTGTGGCTATGGGAAAAGTTCCCACGATATCAATCCCTCATTGGTCAAATGGACATGCTGCGTGGCTGGTTGATGCTGGAGCTTAGCATGGCGTTGGCAACTGTGACATGAGATGACGACAGCTAGGGCATCTTTCTGCATAGTTGGCTAGAAATATCTTCTTTGCTTCAGCTTGTATGCCTTTCTTTGATCTCTGAGGAGCTCTCCCTTTTGCATGTATCCCAATAACTCTACGCGCTAGTCATTGTCTTCAAGTTCGGGAGGTGAGGAGTTCGAATAAGAGCTTAATTCCACTTGTACTACCACATCTCTTGATTTCCAAATGTGAAGTGAGATTGCCATTTTAGCGAGGGTGACGGCTCCCTCGTTCTCCTCCCTTGGGATCTGCTTAAACACAAGTTCTGTGAAAAGTTCTTTGGCCGCCTCAATGGCCTTAACATACTCCATTAATCGTTCATTCTTGACATCATAAGACCCATTCATTTGATTGGCCACTAACTGAGAATCAGAGAAGATGTGAACTCGAGCTGCTCTGACCTGCCGTGCTGCCCTTAGACCAGCCAAAATCGCTTCATATTCTGTCCCATTGTTAGATGCCCTGAAGTCTAGCCTTACAGCCAATTTTACTTCATCCCCCTTTGGAAAGATTAATAACACTCTGACTCCACTGCCCTCACCGGTGGATGAGCCATCTACATAAACCTTCCAAAGTTCTTCTACCTTTACATGCAGAGTCTCAATCAGGAAATCGGCCAAGGCCTGTGCTTTGATTGCGGTCCTGGGTCCATATTTAATGTCGTATTCTCCCAGTTCAGTGGTCCATTTCACCAATCTTCTTGAGATATCAGCATGAGTCATTATCTTTCCGAGAGGGCTGTTAGTGAGGAACGTAATTGGGTGAGATAGAAAGTATGGCCTTAGCCTTCGAGCTGTTGAGACCAAGGCTAGGGCAAGTTTCTCCACCGCTGTATATCTGAGTTCAGTTCCTTTGAGTGCGTGAGAGATGTAATATACGGGACTCTATTTGGTGTCTTTTTTCCTGCTTAGGACCGAGCTCACAGCTGCTTCGGTGGCTAAAATATAAACGTATAATTGTTATCTTGTTGATGGTTTGTTAATATAGGGAGCTTAGCCAAATAATTCTTTAAATCATCGAATGTCTTTACACATTCTTCATCCCATTCAGACTTCTTAGCTTTTCTGAGAATGCGGAAGAAAGGAAAACTTCGATGTGCTGCTTTTGAAATGAATCGTGATAAAGCTGCGATTCTTTCGGCAAGCTTCTAGACCTCCTGGAGATTCCCAAGAGGTGACATAGATTGGATAGCCTTTACTTTCTCGGGTTTGGCCTCAATTCCCCTTTCCGTTATCATATATCCTAGAAACTTTCCGCTCCTGACCCCGAAGGTGCACTTCTGAGGTTCAGTTTCAACCCATAAGACCTTAGAGTGGCAAAGGTCTCACAAAGGTCCACTATGAGGTCAGCCAAACCCTTGGACTTCACCAAAATATCATCCACATAGACCTCAACATTCATTCTAACCTGAGCTGAAAAAACCTTGTCCATGAGCCTTTGATAAGTACCTCATGCATTTTTTAACACGAAAGGCATTACCACATAATAGAATGTCCCCTCAGAGGTGATGAAGCTTACTTTATCCTGGTCTTCCTCTGCCAGTTGTATCTGATGGTATCCTTGTTAAGCATCCGTTATGCATAAATATTGATGACCTGTGGTGGAGTCAACCAGTTGATCGATCATTGGTAAGGGGTAATAATCTTTTGGGCAAGCCTTGTTCAGATCTCTTAAATCGACACACATCATCCACTTTCCAGAGCTCTTAGGGACCAAGACTACATTTGATAACCATATTGGGAAAAAGACCTTCCGTATGTGTCCAGCCCTAAGAAGCTCGTCCACATGCTCCATTATTATTTTATCTTTTTCAGGGTCAAAGTGCCTCTTCTTCTGTTTGATTGGTCGGGCTTCAGGAAGTACGTTGAGGCGATGTTCCATGACCTTTGGTCTAACCCCTCGAAGCACTTGTGAGGACCAGTCGAACACATCAGGATTGGCATTCAAACAGGCTAGCAGATCATGCTTAGTTGTGGGATCCAAATCAGGCGCCACTCTGACGCTTCGCTGGATTCCTATCTCTATTTTTTCCGGCTCTTCCTTCGATGTGAGTTGAACCTCATTTTTGGAGATCATTCTTGGTTGAGTCACAATCATTCCCACCTCGGTTCGGGACCTCTTTACTTCTACCTTTACCTCATCTACATAGCAATGTCGTGAGGACTTCTGGTCTCCCCATACAACTCCCAATTCATTCCCCGCAAGATATTTCAGCTTTTGATGATAAGTGGAGCTAACAGCTCAGAAGTCAGCCAGGGCCGGTCGGCCCAATATCCCGTTGTACGAAAAAATGACATCTACCACAGTAAAACACGTCATTTTGGTGATGCGGTGCAGTCCCGTCCCCAAAGACAAGGGGAGCATGATTTTATCCAACGGTTTGGACCGCATGTAACAAGACTAATTTCTCTGAAGCTTTCTGCAGGACCTTTTTTAGGTATTAAAGCTGATTTTACTCAGGAGTCTCAGAAGCTATTTTTGATTATAGACGTTGGACTTAAAGTTTTATATATATATAGAGGTCAATCCTTTATAGAAAACAACGTTATTATCATTATCCACTCAACTATTATTCCGACGTGAGTGAGCTATCATCAACTACTTATCTTCAAGTTCAACATACAGAAAAACAGCACACACTCTATTATCTATATCCGATCTTTTGAGATCATTTTGTGTTGCTGCTGTTCCGAAATCTCTTCAAGCTAAACACTTTACTATATCTTATTGAGAAGAGTTTGTAATCTGGGAAATAGTTTTTTCCAGAACTTTGTTGTATTCGTTTTATTGAGTTGTGTAACTCAGAGTTTCAGTAGGGTAAGGGTAAGCCCTACTGAAGTGGGTGTGTACAAGTGTTGTACTGTAATATCCAAGTCTTTTAGTAATATCTTCTGGAAACAGAAGAAGGGGAGACTTAGAAGATTTTGTCTTCGAACTTCCAGAAACAATCAATGTTCAACTGCCTACTGTTTTATTGTTTCTCACCGTACTCCATCGGATCATTTCCGTACTTATTATTGTGATCTGCTGGATTTACATTCGAACAAATATTAGATATAATCTCTAACAGGATTCTAGCACCCTTTTCAAAATCGTCCAACAAAGGAAATAGTTTATTCACCTCCCCTCTAAACTCGTTATCGATCCCCAACAGAGGTCTTGGGAGGTCGATTTGGGAGGTCGACCATATATATGATCGACGAGATTGTGGATATGGGAGGTCGGCTGGGATGACCTCCCGATGACCTCTTAGAAGCTTCAGACCAAGATGAGGTGATCTTACACTGCTGCTGGGTCATGAATCTGGACATGGTTTTTCCAAACATTGGGCCACTACCTCTCGCATAACCTCCAACCGACCTCGCGGTAGATGACATCCCAGATGCTAAGCACTGGGCCACTAACTAACTGGGCTACTGAGAGTGGACCTGATCCATCCTCGGTCTGGGGGTATCACTGCGCAACAAACTCGCATGAGAAAGTGTCAAGGAATTAGAACTTTTGACAACTAGTCAAACACTCACTTACTCCACCAACTACGACATCTTTTAGGGCGGAGACAATGTAATTTTGATCTTATATATCTCTTTACATAATTTGTTCCTCTATTTTAGATTTAAGTCTTAATTTTCTACATTTGTTTATTATTATTTTTTATTGGTATTTTATTTCTTTTTTCTTACACAAGTGCCTGCGATGCTAATATGACGATATTTGCACTATCATATAGATATTCTAATGAAAAAATTATTAAAATCTAAAAACAAAAATATATGATTAAAACTGAAATTTGATCGTTTATAAAATAACATTCTAATGAAAAAATTATTAAAATCTAAAAATAAAAAAATATATGATTAAAACTAAAATTTGATCGTTTATAAAATAACATTCTACACCGTCTTCACTCAAACTAAAATCGATAACATGGGACTTATATTGAAAATTGAACAGTCGGGGATATATTACACATTATCTCCACCCTCGTTCGCTTCTAGACATAGATGTCGAATTATTATATTGAAACTAATTTTATTGTGAAAATTTGAAACACAATAATTTACCCGTTGTCTAAAAGTTTCATATACAAGTTAACACAATAAAATATTTTTCGCGGTAAATATTACTTGAAAAGACAGCTGTAAAAATTATTTTAAATATTTGAAAATAACTTACTAAATACTGATTGGATATAATTTAAAATAATTTATTAGCATAAATACATTATTCTTTAAAAATTTATTCAAATATAAAAATATTTGTGTATCTAATTTAAAAGATATATTATAGTCAAACTAAGATTTTTTAAGATAAAGATGATAAAATTTCGAAGCATCCAACATCCGAATATCCACCAAATAAGCCTTTTTTTTAAATTAATATTAAGCTTATACTTCTAATTAGCTTATGGTTTTTATTTTTGTTTTTTATTTTTAATGTAGAAAAGATAAAGATTAATAATCAAAGAAGGAAATTAATTTAAAAAAAAATGCTAGTGTGTGAAATATATATCCGAATAACACACAAACAATTTTCACAATTTCTTCCTATAAAGATAAAGATAAAGATAAAGACTAAAAAAATACACAATTGTTGATATTACCAATTTCCCTAAATAACGAGGAGACTTAACTAATACATATATAGTTAATGTAATATATTCTCCAAAAATAAATTAGGGTTTGTTACAAAAGGAAGACTTCGTGCAGGAGGAGGATTCATTATCTACTTATCTTATTTGATTTGATGAGAAGTTCTTTTGTATCCTTTTAGAACTTTTAATTGCTTCTTCGACTTTGAATTTGGATTTTTTGCAACTCAATCTCCGCATAAAAAAAAATCCAGAAACAGATCGATGGAAAGAATGATTGAAGGGAAACTCTCGAGAATAACCATGGCAGACGAAGAAAATATTGATTCGGGTCACTCTGATTCGAGGCCTTCAATCGTGGATTTAACCAGGCGTCTGAAAACCTATCCTGCGAAAGCTAGAACCATCCTCCTACCGATATTGCCACCTCCGGTGATCGATTCTTCGGGAGTTTTGAGTTCTTATGGGAATGACGACGATCATTCTCCGCAGGTTTTGATAAGTTCCGAGGCAAGTGTACAGCCTGATCATCTTGATTCTGAGGAGGGGAAGGAAAAGGTGACAGGGCTGAAGCGTGAGTTAGAGGAAACTGAGGATGGGCCTGGAAGGGGTGATAAGAGTCGAAAAACTGATTCTGGGGTGGATTCTCCGAAAATTTCGGACACAGAAGGTGCTGGTCATGATGGGGAAATAAGGGAATCGGAGATCAATATACAGAGTTCTGATGAAATATCACCGAGTGAGAAAACTTCATCCAGGGAGGGATGTACAGATGATCAAGCCGCGGATATCAATAATCAGGTAGTCTCTTCTGTGAAGGAAAAAGACGCTCCTAATGCACCGAAGACCCCCAAAAGATACGATTGCAGTTTCTGCAACAAAACTTTCTCGTGTCACTTGGCGTATGGAGGCCACAAATCGAGTCACAAAAAGTTCAAGATGGTATGTTACAACGGCAATGATATTAGACGTAAGAATCAATCTTTGATCACCAATACATGTGATGAACAAACTGGTAAAATTGCTTCGAGCGTTGAAAATGCAGCAAGCCTTCCGGAACCAGTTGGTAATGATGGGAAACATACGTGTAAGATTTGTTCGAAGAAATTCCCATCTGGCCAAGCTCTTGGAGGCCACATGAGACGCCATTCGACGGGTGATCAGAAGACGCAATCTACTCCTAAAATCCTGGATTTTGATCTTAATGAGTTGCCCAAGGAAGAAGATGGATATCCTTAAGCAAACAGTTGAATTCTTTAGGTCGTCTATGAAGTTAATTCAGTCCTGGGTATTACTTTTATTTTTTATTCATCTTTATTTCATTTCAGGGTTTTTGCATGAGTTTCAAGTCTATGCATTGAACTGGTTTAGGTACCCTTTTGCATTTGCCTTTGTTTTCCATTTGGTGATTATGAATGCATATACACTTTTAGAAATCTTTATACCATTATACATGATTATTGATTTTGGATTGATGCTATGGTACACCAGTGAACCGTGGATGGCCCGCCGGCCGAAATTCGTCGTGCGCGACATATCGTTTTTCTTCTTGTGGGTGTGATGGTGGGAATTTGAATTAAACATAGAAAAACATATTATTGTTTCTATCAAATTTAAAGATTTTATAAGAACATATATTATTGTTCCAAAATACATAAACTATATTCTATGTTGTTTGTTGTGTTGTGTACCCCGCATTTTCCAACAAAGAGAAAGATGATACCCAACGACATCTAATTCGTGTATCTATCTATCTATCTATATATACACAACATATTGCCTATAAAATGGCGAGTTCAAGGATTTGAACGGACTTAAAGAAGTCATGTCAACTATGCAAACCAATTTCGATTCTTGAAATACTTTTGATTTGGCATGATTTAAGATTTATTTATACACAAATTGTATCTTTGTTTCAAAGTGTGTGTGTGCGTGAGTGGTGTAGTTAAATTAGGGAAATTATTGCTTAATTAAATAATTACAACTAATTAAAATACTAACACTCTTCAAACTTTAATAAAATCCCTCAATTTAAAATAATTCGCACAAGTGTTAAATATTTAAAAGTTACCATCATAAAAAAAATCACCTCATCAATATATTAGGCTTTTAAAATACTAAAACTTTATAATTAATTTAAAATGCCTCATCCTCAACTTAAAATAAAATACCACATTTTACATTGCCAAAATCGTCACCGGTCTTTTCCTCGATCCCGCCTCGAATAATCGCCTGAAACATGAAACTTGAAAAACATTCTAACGTGCGTCACATAAACATTAAATAATGCAATTTAATTAAATCATGCATCACTAACGTCATTTTAAACTTAAATAAAATATTTAAGAATTAAATAAATGTGTGGGTTATACGTGTACTGAATTTGTGCACTGTATTATGACTTTGAAATAGACTAGAATAATCAATTTATCTTTTTTTAATATAGAGGAATAAAATCACAAAGAGAGAAACATGCAGGATCAAAAAACAATTATCCCTAAAAATTAATTTTATTGTCACGTGCAATTTAAAAATATAAAATTAATTAGAAGTTTATCGTTTAAAAATTTTATATCTAAGAAATTAATTCAGCAAGATTCTAGGAAAGAAATTTTAAAAAAAATTCTTCATAATAAATTTTCATATAAAAACAGTGTGTTGACTGTTGACATAATAACCACTACAACAAAAATGGCTTTCCGCAGCGCACATAGGGGCTTTCCGCAGCGCGCATTGCATGCTGCAAAGTTGCAAGCTGTTGAAAGTTCAAGATTATCCGTGGCGTACATGTGCACGTTGTTAATACTATTATCAACGACGTGTATATGTACGCCGTTAATAAAATTATCCGCAGCGTGCAATTTATGCCGTTAATATTCATAAAATATCTAAATATTAGCGACGATTTTTGACAAAACCGTCGCAAATTGGCGACAGTTAAAAACCGAAGAAACCGCGGTCTTTAAATTTAGCGACGGTTAAAAACCGAAGAAAGTAGCGACGGTCTTTAAATTTAGCGACGGTTACAAAACCGTCGCTAAATTTTGCGTAAAAATAAAAAAATTACTTTTATAATTTAATAAATTTTTAAAAAAACTACAATACAACTATAATAATAATACTCATGATCTTAATTAACAATTAAAAAATTAACCAAAAATTGAAACAAAAAAACGTACCTAAATCGAAACTAAAATCATATAAGAAAGAAAAATTTTAAGTGTTGTGAAGTGGTGTGGAGGAAAATGGAACGAAAATCGGATATTTATAGACAATTTGCGATTATTATCGACGATTTTCGATTAAACCGTCGCTACTAGCGACGGTTGACATAGAACTGTCGCTCATAGCGATTATTACCGACGATTTTCGATTAAACCGTCGCTCATAGCGACGGGTTTTTATTAAACCGTCGCCGATTTACGTCTATTAGCGACGGTTTAAAAAAACCATCGCTTTTCTTTTACTAAACCGTTACCGATTTTAAATCGGCGACGGTTTCTTGTAAACCGTCGCTAACTGTGGCGACGGTGTTTTAAATCGTCGCAACTAAAACCGTCGCTAATTTAAAAATTCGAACACATTTTCCGCAGCGTGCTAATAATATATGCATGCCGTGAATAATACTATTAACGGCGTGCGATTAATGTACGCCGTTAATGTCTAAACACGATTTTTTTTAAAAAATGATTTACTTTTAACAGCGCACATATACATGCACGCTGTTAATAATACTATTAACGGCGTGCCTTTATTGTGCGCTGCGAAAATTGCATAGGTTATTAACAGCTCACATATAACTGCACGCTGTCGTTTATATAATTTATTAACCTCACACATAAATGCATGCCGCGGATATTACTATCCGCAGCGTGTTTTTAATGCACGCCGTTAATAGTATCAAGTGCAACACTATTAACAACGCACATATGGGTGCACGCCATGAAAAATAGTATTCGCAGCGTGCTTTTAATGCACATGGTTGATGACGTGCTGCGGAAAATCATTTTTCTTGTAGTGAATAATACGAAATCGTATACATAATTTTGAGAAGTGGTCATATATATGTAAGGAATACTGTAATTTGTTTTATAAATATGAAACTCGCAGTTGCTAAGCCTTTTTTATGCGCATTGAGTAAAACAACTGCCTTACGCAATAACATGCAAACTACGTTTTGTCAGGTAAAATGTATTGGACAAACAATGTGTGATGTTGCTGAAATCCGGGATGGTAGGTGAGAGGTCGGATCTTCACTTGGGGAGCTCGGATTGGACCTTCGAGATCTGAAAACATAACAAGAACGTTATAAAGGGGCCGGAAGGTTGTTCCATCATAGCCCCTTCGACGCTCAAGTCAGAGAACAGAAAACTGAGAGAGTAATGTGTGTACTGAGAGAATGTAAATATATGAATGAATAAACAATGAACAAAACACGGTATTTATAGGAGAAGAATAGAGTCCTGATTTGGTAGATTTAGATCCTCATAATCATTCGCAAGATTTGGCTAGATTTGGTTAGATTCTGTGCCATATTTGGTTAGATCTTGACGGACCTTACTCTTTAGGGCTTTATTTCCATGGGCTACTCGTTAATGTCTGAATAGAAGCTCTCCCAGGCAAGAGCCCGTCCATATTCTGGACCCTGTTGGAGCTCGGCTAGGGAGCTCGGCAATGACACTTCTAATTGGCACGATTCCATGATATGGGAGGTCAGCTCGGAAGCTCGGCAATGACACTTCTAATCGGCACGATTCCATGATATGGGAGGTCGGCTCGGAAACTCTTGGTAGGTCGGTTTGGGAGGTCTTGAGAGGTCGGCTTGGGAGGTCGGCCGTATATCTGATCGACGAGATTGTGGATATAGGAGGTCGGCTGGGATGACCTCTCGGATGTCCTCCTAGAAGCTTCAGACCAAGATGAGGTGATCTTACATTGTGCTGGGTCAAGAATCTGACCTCCTGGTTTTTCCAAACGTTGGGCCACTACCTCTCGGATAACCTCCACTACCTCTCGGATAACCTCCAACAGACCTCGCGGTAGATGACAACCCAGATGCTGAGCGCTGGGCCACTAACTATCTAGGCTACCGAGAGTGGGCCAGATCCATCCTCGGTCTTGGGGTATCACGAGTCCCCCCCTCCCTTCAAATCGAGCTAACGTTGTAGACCAGAAGCTCGTGGTTGTCTTAGCTCTCGATGGCCCATAAGTGTTCTAAGCCGGCTGTCCCTAGCTTGGAGGCAGAGTCCTCCGCTATGCTGAGCTTAGAACCAAAGTAGAGCTGTCCTGATCTCAATAGGCAAAGCTTTTGGCCGTTCCGGTCTGTGTTTTGAGTTGCCCCGACCTGAGATACAGAGCTCTTTATGATGATTCTGATAGGCAGCATTTTGGGTTGTCCTGCCTTAAAGGGTCGAGCTATTTGGCTTAGCTATTCTGAACTGAGGTGAAACTCTTGGCTAAGCCAAGCTACAAGGCAAAGCTCTTAGCTGTCCTGAATTACGTGACATTCCTGATGGAGCTTAGCTGACACGAGAAGCTCATAGTCATGCTAGTTCCCGTCCTGAATATGAAACGTTGCTATCACTTGTCATTCCAACGACAAGTTTCACGGATTTCGAGATGATCTTGGCCGTTCAACCTTTTTGAAATCAACGGTCCGATCTCCTCCTGGTCCCTCTATAAATACCGTCTACCCCGTTCATTCAAATCTTACAATTCCATCATTTCACCTCGGCTCCGACCTTCGAAAAGAACCCTTTTTTCCCCCAACTCCCTGCTTCCGATCTCCATTAGTTATACTTATCATGACCTCCCCAAACTGTCCTTCCCTGTCGACCTCCGAGGAAGTCTTCTATGAGGTGGATCAGTATGATCCCATCACGGAGCTCGCCTCTGTGTCAGGTGAGTGTCCTGAAACCGAGGGGGTCAGCTCCAACCTCTCCACTGGTGACGATGGCGCAGTCCGGAATCAGCTCGGTTTCTATAACTCCGAGGAGCCTATCAGGACTTGTGACCCTTGGTTCGATCTTTACCTTTCGTGGTTAGATGCCTCGGACGAGGTCCGGATACGAGCTCTCTCTTCCGCCCCCCTGATTATAAGTTCATTTTTCCTCATTTTGAGGAAAGAGCTAACACTCCACCTCCCGGCTACTACACCTTCTATCAAGACCAGCTAGAGGGTGGACTCCTGTTTCCTCTGCCCCTTCTTTTCCAACAGCTGAGCCAATTTTACGAGATCCACCTCGGCCAGTTCACACCAAATGCCTTTCGCACCCTGTGTAATTTTGTTGTTCTTTTCAAGGCCTTAGGCTTTACAATTGACCTCCTTTCCTTCTCCAACTTCTATCTTCTCAAGAGGTCGGAAAATGGCCCCTTCTACTTCTCAGCTCGCCCAAACTGTTAATTTTTTGAGAGGGCTCCAAGTACTAACAAATTTTGGAAAAACCATATTTTTTTGTCCAGCCTTCCGAATGGTGGGACATCTGTTCCCAATGGCAAGCAGCTCTCCCCGAGATCCTTTCTCCTCCTCCAGGCTTCCGTAAGAGCCACACTTTTTCGTAAAAGCTCGGCCAAAGTCACTCCCAAGGGCCATGAGGGTATGGAATTTAGCTCGGCCTCTGCTCATTCCCCCATTTTTATTTATTTATATATATGTATATTTTTCTGACCAAGCTCTGTTTTTGTCTCAGCTGCCAGAGTCATGAATGCCCTCATCAAAAAGGCTAAGGCCCGAAGGCAGCAGAAAGCCAGCTCGGCTAACGTAGACAATGGCAAGGCCGTGGTTGTGGAGGCCAGCCATGAGGAGGTCCTTGTGGTTACCATTGCTGAAGCTACGGAGGTTCCCCGGAGCTCATCCCGGAAACACCGAGCCCCTGAGACCCCTCGCTCCAATGGGCAGTCTGGAAGCAGTGGGGAGCTCGGCCCTGTTCAAACTGATGTCGTGCCCCTTCGGCAGATGAGGTCGGACACCTCCTCCCAAGTCCTCTGCTGTCGCTCAAATTTATATGATATGTACCGGGAGGACCTTCGCATCGTGGGGGATGCGAGGTCCCCTATGGCCGGAGCTATTCTCCGAGACGTCGCCTCCAGGGCCGATGCAGACTTCTTTCATAGGTTGAAGTGGTCCAAGCTTGTCATGAGGTCTACCTGTGCCAGCACTGAGGTAATTTCCTTCAAGTAACCTTTTTATAATGTCTAGACTTGTGTGGGGCCCTTAGCTCCTAATCGTTATTACAACACAATCTGATTAGGGTTAATTAATTACAGCGGAAAACGAGTTTAAATTTTCTTTACAATGAGCCCAAAATATTTCTTCTATAATTTGAATACTAAAAATAGTATTTCATCTCACATCATAAAACTTGCCCACACATAATCAAATCCAATCATATACAAACAACTCATATCCTCGGGACATGCCCCGGTATATAGATACATATATATATACTGGGAACAAAACATATAACCTCAGCCCAAACTGTGACTCCCTCCAGAAGTAACCTTTCCGGCCTCCTGATATCCTGGAGTACCTGCCATTGTCCACACACAAAGACAACAACAGCCCCCTTTGGGGGTGAGGAAAGCTCCGTATGGAACAACCATCATATATACCACAAGTATCTAAACAATGATATATGGTATGCAATGCATGTATGTCGTGGAGGTATCAGGTCAAATGCCCATCCACTGAGCACATGTCAGAATCAAACGAATCGCTATCAAATCAATGCTCGAGCTGGCACACCGACCTCAATCAGTGATACTCGTATGATAGCGTCGACAAAGCGCCATCAAATCCCAAATCTCAATCAATCGTCGGGGCCACAAATGTCTATATTTTAAGGGTCATGTAATACCTAAAATAGCATTGTGTTCACAAACCCCAGAATCAAATCAAATCATATCAGGGTATCCAAGGATCATAGCTCAACGTACATGTCATGTATCGATGTATGCATCAAACGATGTGTGTTAACAAAACATTTATTTTATACATCGATATTCAAATCACAATGTCATGTATGCCACATAAACTCAACAAATAAGGCATATAGACATGTATTCTCATTCCAATCAATCAAACCAATCCAACATATATCATATAATACAGATACCTGTCGTATGTTACCCGGTCGCAACATACCTCAATTCTTCATTCCAATTGATGTAGCTTGAAGATATTAGTATAATAATCGATCTACATCAATAACATATTCATTTCAATCAATAACACAATTCAAAATCAATAATATAAGTTTCAAATATCTTTTGAAACTTTGAAAATTCATATCAAATCTAATTCATAACATAATTCAATTCCGACTTCAAAACTTAGTTTTTTGTCGGTTATTCTACCACATATAGGAATCTCGACTTCAAATACATGCTATTTCAGCACTTTCATATTTAGAGCTGTTGAAACTAGAAGAAATTTACCTCAAAAGAAAGCTCTCGACGCGAGGATTCCAAATATATAATTTGTTTCGCGTTTAGATAACGTTTCGAAGTCGATTCGGACGAAAGAAATTGATTTCCCAACTTTATCTCTCGAAGCCGCTAACGGAAGGTGAAGGAAAAAATAAACAAAAAACTTAATCTTATCTCCACCGATCTCGCGCTCGGGCGGTTAGAATTCCTGCGCCCGAGCGCGAGACATTCTGTCCCCGAGTGACTACACCGCGCTCGGGCGGTAGAATTCTCGCGCCCGAGCGCGAGATGTTCTGCCCCCGAGTGCACTTGCACCGCGCTCGGGCAGTCAAAAACTACCGCTCGGGCGCGAAACGTTCTGTCCGAGTGATAACATGTTCCACACTGGCGCTCGGGCGGTAATTTTCTACCGCTCGGGCGCCACACGTTCTGTCCAAATTATTGGGTTTTGTATTATATTGGCGTCCGGCTTCTCCACTCGAGTTCTTACAACTACAATTCTGTTAATTAATCAATATCTAGTACGATATTTCATATTAACACTTATTTTCTCATTTTCCATTGTCATGAAATACCCTCATATACATAATCACCTGACAATTTCATAAATTATCGATAATCAACATAGGATTTACGATAATATGATACACGGTCCTTACATTTCTCCCCCACTTAAAAGATTTCGTCCTCGAAATCTCAAACATCCCTATATACATAACATTGGCAAACATATATATGTCACCAGTTATAGTACATATCAAAACTAAAATCAGTGAACAGATCGGTATACATTGAATACAATGGAACAGATGGAAAAGAATCAAACAATTGCGGATATAAATCTCTCATCTTGCTCTCCAATTCCCACGTCGACTCTTCCACACCATGCCGTGTCCATTGTACTCGAACTAAAGGAATCGATTTATTTCGCAATATCTTTTCCTTTCGATCCATAATGCGAACAGGTTGTTCAACATAGGAAAGAGAAGGATCAAGTTCAACCTCATCAGGTGCAAGTATATGTGATGGATCTGGTTCATATTTCCTCAGCATAGAAACATGAAATACATCGTGAATGGCAGATAGAGCTGGTGGCAATGCCAATCGATAAGCAAGATCACCAACACGATCAAGGATCTCATATGGACCAACATATCGAGAAGATAATTTCCCTCGCATGCCAAATCGAACAGTGCCTCTAAAGAGAGATATTTTCAAAAATACTTTATCACCTTTATGGAATTCTAAGGGTCGTCTTCGTTTATTCGCATAATTCGTTTGACGATCCTGAGCAGCTTTCATTCTCTGTCGAATCACTGAACCTTATCATTCATTTCTTGTATCATTTCAGGTCCAGTCAATTGTATCTCACCAATTTCATCCCAGAATAATGGTGATCTACATCGTCTCCCATATAGAGCTTCAAACGGAGCCATACCAATACTCGTTTGAAAACTATTATTATAAGAAAATTCAACTAATGGTAAGGCATCTTGCCATCCCATTCTGAAATCCATCACAATATAGCACGTAACATATCCTCTAACGTTTGAATTGTACGCTCAGTCTGGCCATCAGTTTGAGGATGATAAGAAGTACTCATAGCCGAACGCGTACCCATCGCTTCTTAGAAACTACCCCAGAATTTAGAAGCAAACCTGGGATCACGATCAGATACAATTGAGACAGGCACACCGTGCAGTCTCACAATATTCTCGATGTATAAACGGGCCATTCTCTTATAAGGATAATTCCGCTCATACGGAATAAAATGTACAAATTTCGAAATCCGATCAATAATAACCCAAATAGCATCACAGCCCTTAGGCGAACGAGGTAAATGAGTCACAAAATCCATAGCAATATGTTCCCAATTCCATTTCGGGATTTCGAGACTATGGAGCAATCTTCCAGGTTTCATTCTCTCGGCTTTCACTTGCTGGCAGACAAGACATTTCGAAATAAACTCAGCAATGTCCTTCTTCATATGTTTTCACCAGAATTGAGGGTCTCAATGTCAAATACATCTTTCGACCTCCAGGGTGAATACTGTATTTGCTACAATGTGTTTCTCGAAGAAGGGCAGATTTCAAATCAGAATCATCAGGAACGACCGAGCCGACCATTAAGTCCGTAAAGAACCATCAGAAGAAATCGGAATCCAGACTGATGTCCTACAATACAATTTCTTTCGACTTTTGGATCGTGAGGATCGCTTCGTTGGGACCTTTCGTATTTTCGTATCAAGTTCGGCTCAATTTGCAATGCTGAGACAGTGACAGAATTCCAATTCGAGGTGAAAAGTCCAACCAGAGTACATAGTCTTCATGTACCTTGGCGACACAAACAGAAGCTAAACAGATCATGCACTTTACGACTCAGGGCATCCGCAGTAACATTCACCGTCCAGGGTGATATTGAAATCTCACAATCAGAAATCCGTCAGGAGATCCATCCACCTGCGGTGCCTCATATTCAAATCAGATTGAGAAAAGAGATATTCAGACTCTTAGGCATCTCTGAATAAATAACAAACTTTCTCCGTACAAATAATGGCGCCAGATCTTCAAAGCAAACACAATGGCGGCCAATTCAAGATCATGAACATGATAACGTGTTTCATGAGATTTCAATTGACGAGACGCATAAGCAATCACTTTGCCATGTTGCATCAGAACACAGCCCAAACCTTTACCAGACGCATCTGTGCACACAACAAATCCTCCGGTACCTGAGAGAATAGTTAGCACAGGTGCTGTGGTCAATCTCGTCTTCAATTCCAGAAAACTAGCTTCACATTCATCTGACCAAATGAATCGCTGATTCTTCTGTGTCAGTTGAGTAATAGGTTTTACATGTCAAACGGGCTGACGGGGCGGGCCAGCCCGCAACCCACCGCAACCCGCCATTAGGCAGGGCGGGCGAGCCAGCCCGTCATTTTGGCGGGCCTCTAAATGGCCAACCCAGCCCAACCCACCTTGGGCCGCGGGCTAGGCGGGCCAACCCGCTTATTATTTTTTTTTTAAAAAAATACTAAACAGTATTAAAATAAACATAGAAAGAAAAATATATTTCAGTCAAATATTTTCATAAAAAACTTAAAAACATTGAAATAAACATTGAAAGCATACAACAATCAACATAATACAAAAAAAAAATAAAGTGTTTATTCTAATTCACACAAGATTCATCGTACACATTACTAAAAATTAACTCATGTAATATTATTTTTCATAATACAGATAATTACTTTATTACTATATTATTTTGATAATTCTGGATTAGTTTCGAGTTAAACATTAAAAAAGGGAGGGGAAAGTATAACTTCCGAAGAATATAAGTTTAAGAAGTTAGGCACATGAAAAAAATAAGGAAAAATATGAATTTTTATAATAAACTTAAAAATATAAATTCTACCCTAATTTGGCGGCCAGCCCGCAACCCAAACGGGCTCAACCCATTTGGCCCGCAACCCACGGCTGCTATTTTATTAAACCAACCCGCTCAATTTTATGGCGGGGCGGCCGACCCGATGGGCCTGACCCAATTTGACAAGCCTAATAGGTTTAGCTATCTTCGAAAACCCTTCAATAAAGCGACGATAATATCCAGCTAAACCCATGAAGCTACGGCTCTCAGGAACATTCGTAGGTCTCGGCCAATTCAATACAGCTTCGACCTTAGTAGGATCAACAGATATGCCTTGACGTGGCCTAAAATATCACTTTGTCCATCCAGAATTCACATTTGGACAATTTAGCATATAAATGATTAGTACGAAGAGTTTGAAGTACCAGTTTCAAATGTTCAGCATGCTCCTTTTTCGATTTCGAATATACAAGAATATCATCGATAAACAATAACGAATCGGTCTAGATAATCTCGAAAGACACGATTCATTAGATCCATAAAGACAGCAGGAGCATTCTGAGACCAAAAGGCATAACCAAGAACTCATAGTGGCCATACCTGGTATGGAAAGCAGTTTTAGGCACATCTTTGTCTCGAACTCGTAATTGATGATAACCAGAACGAAGATCAATCTTAGATTATACAGAAGTACCCTGAAGCTGATCAAATAAGTCATCAATACGAGGAAGTGGGTACTTGTTTTTTAACAGTAACCCGATTCAATTGCCTATAATCGATACACATTCGCATAGTACCATCTTTCATTCGAACAAATAAAACTGAAGCTCTCCAAGGTGATACACTCGATCGAATATATCCCTTATCGAGAAGATCATGTAATTGTTCTTTCAATTCTTTCAATTCCAAAGGTGCCATGCGATAGGAGCTTTAGAAATAGGTGCAGTCCCCGGCAGAAGATCAATACTAAACTCAACTTCTCGATGAGGAGGAAAATCAGGAATCTCATCGGGAAATACATTCGGGAACTCTTTCGCAACATGAATCTTAGATAAACAAGGCTCCTTCTTTGAGACATCAATAGCGTAGATAAGATAACACTCATCTCCGCTAGTCAAAAGTCGAGACATTTCCAAATAAGATACCAATGGATTTTTGGCTTGAGAATCCTTGCCATAAAAATTCCACTTGGGTCCATCAATCGGTCGAAATCGAACCACTCCATGAAAACAATCAACAGTAGCTCGATTTGTCGTCAAGATATCCATGCCAACAATACAATCAAAGTCGTGCATTGGGAGACAATCAAATTCAAGAATATCACATTGTCCTCATATCAATACACAATTATGTACAACTTGCTCAGACAAATAATCTTTCCTGCTGGCGTGGCTATCGATAATGTATCATACAATGGGGTACATATAATATCATGGGATGTAACAAATGTATGAGATATGAATGAGTGAGATGCTCCTGTATCAAATAAAACACGTGCAGGATAATCGCAAAGCATGCAAATACCTGCAATCACACCACCAAGAGCTTCTTTCGTCTGATCCTCAGTCATAGCATACACTCGAACTTGAGGAAGGACTTGAGCAGTCTGACCACTCGGTCCTCGATATCGTGGAACACTCGACTGCTGAAAAGAAAGAACAGAAACAACATGTCTCATAATACTGGGACCACCTCTAAATCCTGGCTGGGGTTGGGAAGAAGTCGTACCCCTGTTCGGACATACTCGAGAGAAATGGCCTTCCTGCCCACACTGATAACAAGTGCCAAACATACCTCGACACTGCTCGATAGTATGTTTACCCCCACAATGACTACAATAAGGAGCAATCACAGGACTCCCTCTCTGGGATCCACTCGAACTCGAAGAAGACAAAGAAACAGTACCAGTCTTCTTGAACTTTTTACCTCTCGGGCGTAATGTAGGCTGCTGAGCTGACACTGGTGGTGGAGGAGTATACTGTGGACCTTCTCGCCTGAGTCCAGCTTAAGCTGCCTTTACTCTTTCAACCGTCTCTGCGTAGCTGGTAGGCAATCCAGAAACAACAAAAGTATATAAAGCAGGATGCAATCCATTTACAAACCTGTTATATTTGCTTTTGCATTCCCAGCTATGTGAGGTGCATACTTCAACAGAGTAGAAAACTTCGAATCATACTCTGCAACAGTCATCGTTCCCTGCTGCAGACTATTGAATTCATTCTCTTGGACAGTATAATAGGAAGGAGAGGAATACTGCTCCAAAAATTGGGCCTTGAAGACATCCCATGTGACTTCAATCCCGGTTTCTTTCAATCCAATCTCAGCGGCTTCCCACCAAGATTTTGCTCGGTCTTTCAACTGATAGAGAGCAACTTTCAGTCTCCGAGCCATGGAATATTCAACAATATTAAAAAAATACTCGATATCCTTTAACCAAGCCTCTGCACTTTCTGCACTCTCAGTGCCAAAGAACCTCGGTGGTTTCAGATCCTGGAATCGAGCCATCACTATATCCATGGACAATCCTTCAAATTGTCCAACTATCCTCTCGGTACTGCTACTCGCCGTTTCATTTGTGGGATCCATCTACAAATTAAATGATGAATATCACAAATCAATATCAATTTCACATCATCATCATCTCATCATCAATCTCATCAATAACTTACTCAAACTAAATCAAGTAGAGCAGTACTACAAATAAATCAAACACATACGCACAATTCATTTGTGCCTATTCACGTGTACACAAGACTCAATCGAGCATTCCCAGCTATGCTCTAATACCACTCTATGTGGGGCCCTTAGCTCCTAATCGTTATTACAACACAATCTGATTAGGGTTAATTAATTACAGCGGAAAACGAGTTTAAATTTTCTTTACAATGAGCCCAAAATATTTCTTCTATAATTTGAATACTAAAATAGTATTTCATCTCACATCATAAAACTTGCCCACACATAATCAAATCCAATCATATACAAACAACTCATATCCTCGGGACATGCCCCGGTATATAGATACAATATATACTGGGAACAAAACATAAAACCTCAGCCCAAACTGTTACTCCCTCCAGAAGTACCCTCTCCGACCTCCTGATATCCTGGAGTACCTGCCATTGTCCACACACAAAGACAACAACAGCCCCCTTTGGGGGTGAGGAAAGCTCCGTATGGAACAACCATCATATATACCACAAGTATCTAAACAATGATATATGGTATGCAATGCATGTATGTCGTGGAGGTATCAGGTCAAATGCCCATCCACTGAGCACATGTCAGAATCAAACGAATCGCTATCAAATCAATGCTCGAGCTGGCACACCGGCATCAATCAGGGATACTCGTATGATAGCGTCGACAAAGCGCCATCAAATCCCAAATCTCAATCAATCGTCGGGGCCACAAATGTCTATGTTTTAAGGGTCATGTAATACCAAACATAGCATTGTGTTCACAAAACCCAGAATATAATCAAATCATATCAGGGTATCCAAGGATCATAGCTCAACGTGCATGTCATGTGTCGATGTATGCATCAAACGATGTGTGTTAACAAAACATTTATTTTATACATCGATATTCAAATCACAATGTCATGTATGCCACATAAACTCAATAAATAAGGCATATAGACATGTATTCTCATTCCAATCAGTCAAACCAATCCAACATATATCATATAATAAAGAGACCTGTCGTATGTTACCCGGTCGCAACATACATCAATTCTTCGTTCCAGTTGATGTAGCTTGAAGATATCAGTATAATAATCTATCTACATCAATAACATAATCATTTAATCAATAACACAATTCAAAATCAATAATATAAGTTTCAAATATCTTTTGAAACTTTGAAAATTCATAACATAATTCAATTCCGACTTCAAAACATAGTTTCTTGTCGGTTATTCTACCCCATATAGGAATCTCGACTTCAAATACATGCTATTTCAGCACTTTCATATTTAGAGCTGCTGAAACTAGAAGAAATTTACCTCAAAAGAAAGCTCTCGACGCGAGGATTCCAAATATATAATTTGTTTCGCGTTTAGATAACGTTTCGAAGTCGATTCGAACGGAAGAAATTTATTTCCCAACTTTATCTCTCGAAGCAGCTAACGGAAGGTGAAGGAAGAAATGAACAAAAAACTTAATCTTATCTCCACCGATCTCGCGCTCGGGCTGTAGAATTCTCGCGCCCAAGCGCGAGATGTTCTGCCCCGAGTGCACTTGCACCGCGCTCGGGCGGTCAAAAACTACCGCTCGGCGCGAAACGTTCTGTCCGAGTGATAACATGTTCCACACTGGCGCTCGGACGGTCATTTTCTACTGCTCGAGCGCCACACGTTCTGTCCAAATTATTGGGTTTTGTATTATATTAGCGTCCGGCTTCTCCACTCGAGTTCTTACGACTACAATTCTTTAATTAATCAATATCTAGTACGATATTTCATTATTAACACTTATTTTCTCATTTTTCATTGTCATGAAATACCTCATATACATAATCACATGACAATTTCATAAATTATTGATAATCAACATAGGATTTACGATACACGGTCCTTACAACTTGCCTAACACTTTTCCTTACAGGCCGCTCTGCTGAACACCGAGGTGGCATTTTGGGTAACCAATTTTTGAAACAGTCCTCGAAGGATGCCAGGACATTTCAGGCAAACTCGGCTGAGCTGGAGAGCAAACTTGCTGAGCTGACAGAGGCCCTCGAGAAGGAACAAGCCAACTCGAAGAGGAGGGAGGCCGACATGCGGCAAGGCTTTGCAGCTGAGACCCTGGAGCTGAAGAATGAGTTGCGTCTTGTCAAGGTGCGACTTGTCGAGGTCCGCCTAGAGGCTGCTCAGGAGGAGGTGAAGGCAGTTAAGGAGGAACTTAGCGTGGCCCAGCAGGAAATTGTTTCGGCACGAGCTGATCTCGCCAACGGATCTGAGGTCTTCAAGGAGGCTTTCCTGAAGTCCGAGGAGTTTGGGGACATCATCACTGACAAGGCCCTCAACTTCATCTATGTTGGCTTTGACGGGGCCGTGGATCAGTTTAAGGAAGCTGGGTATCCTCCGGAGGGGTCTTCGGCCGATTTTATCAGTGTAAAGAAGGTTGTGGAGAACCTCCCCCGATGCGTGATCAGCTAGGCTCAGCCTATTTTCCTTCATTTTTTTTTGTACCAGACTTAATGAAATTGCATTCCATTATTTCCTTTCCTTTGAGGTCAGCTAAATACATAGTGATTAACAGTTTAATGAGGTCGCGATGAGAGGTCAGCCCCACAATAATTTGGTAAGGTCACGCGGGTGAGGTTGGCTTGGCTCCTGGAGCCCGGTCCAACACTTGACAAAATAACTTCTGATTAACGTCTCACTGAGAGAGGTCGGCTGGGCTCTTGGAGCTCGGACAATCACTTAATAAAACAATAACCGACTAAGGCCACCCTGAGAGAGGTCGGCTGGGCTCTTGGAGCTCAGACAAACACTTAATAAAATAATAACCAATTGAGGTCACCCTGAGAGAGGTCAGATGGGATCTTGAAGCTCGGCCAAGCACTTGCTAAAATAATAACCGATTGAGGTCACCCTGAGAGAGTTCGGGTAAGCAGTGGGAGCTCGGCCGAACACTTAGTAAAATAATAACCGAGTGAGTGACCTCCTTCTTGCCGAGCTCAGGTCAGTATACACACATGTCCCGCGAGATTGTGGTGAGATGTGCTATGACGTCATTAAACCTCCTGTACTGAGGTGGGGTGAAAACCATTATAAATTTGGCGTAATCAAGATGAGGTGAGCTCTGATGCTCCTGAACTGAGGTAGGGTGAAAATCCTTATAAACTTGGTGTGACCAAGATGAGGTGGGCTCTGAGGCTCCTGAACTGAGATATGGTGAAATCCTTATCTTCAATGATCTCTTGTAAACTTGGCGTGACCAAGATGAGTGAGCTCTGATGCTCTTGAACTGAGACAGGGTGAAAACCCTTATAAACGTGAGCTCTGAGGCTCTTGAATCGAGACATGGTGAAAACCTTTGTAAACTTGGTGTGACCAAGATTAGGTGAGCTCTGAGGCTTCTGAACCGAGACAGGGTTAAAACCCTTGTAAACTTGACGTGACCAAGATGAGGTGAGCTCTGAGGCTCCTGAACTGAGACAGGGTGAAAACTCTTGTAAACTTGACGTGACCAAGATGAGGAGCTCTGAGGCTCCTGAACTGAGACAGGGTGAAAACCCTTGTAAACTTGGCGTGACCAAGATGAGTTGAGCTCTGAGGCTCTGAACTGAGACAGGGTGAAAACTCTTGTAAACTTGGCGTGACCAAGATGAGGTGAGCTCTGAGGCTCCTGAACTGAGACACGGTTAAAACCCTTCTAAACTTGGCGTGACCAAGATGGGCTGAGCTCTAAGATTCCTGAACTGAGACATGGTGAAAACCCTTACAAACTTGGCGTGACCAAGATGAGGTGAGTTCTGAGGCTCTTGAACTGAGACAGGGTGAAAACCCTTCTAAACTTGGCGTGACCAAGATGAGGTGAGTTATGAGGCTCCTGAACCGAGACAGGGTGAAAACCCTGTAAACTTGGCATGACCAAGAAGTGAGCTCTGAGGCTCTGAACCGAGACAGGGTGAAAACCTTTATAAACTTGGCGTGACCAAGATGAGGTGAACTCTGAGGCTCCTGAACCGAGACAGGGTGAAATCCTTATCTTCCATGATCTCCGAGACAAACATATAGTTTTATTAATACAACTAATAGTATCAAAACATGACGTTCTTGAATAAAGGTAACTGACAGAATAAAAGAAACTAAAACTATAACAAAATCTAAGCATAATATCTGCAGAGGTGATAGGCATTCCATGGCCTCTTCAATTTATTCCCTGCCAAATCTTCTAAGTAATAGGCACCTGACCTGATAATTTCTATCATCTTAAACGGTCCTTCCCATCTTGGATCTAGCTTCCCAACATCCACATCTTGAATCTTCTTCCAAACTAGGTCTCTAACCTGAAAGCTCCTCTGAATGACCTTCTTATTGTAGGATCGGGCTATACATCTCTTGTAAGCTTCCATTCTTATGGCTGCGATTTCCCTCTTTTCTTCCAAGAAGTCTAAGTCTGTGGCCTATCTCTCGTCATTCTGATCATCATAGAATATTACTCGGGAGGTCTCTTCACCGATCTTTGCCGGAAGGACCGCCTCGTTTCCATAAACCAGGTTGAAAGGCATTTCCCCGGTGCCGTTCTCGGGGTAGTCCTGTATGACCAGAGCACACTGGGGAGTTCCTCCACCCAATTACCTTTTGCGTTACCAAGTCTGGTTTTAATGATCTGTACTAAGGACCTGTTGGTGACCTCCACTTGGCCATTGCTCTGAGGGTAAGCCACGGAGGTGAAGTGTTGCTGAATCTTCATTTCCTTGCACCAGGCTTGGATCCGACTTCCCTAAAACTGTCTCCCATTGTCAGATATCAACTTCCTCAAGACCCCAAACCTGCAGACAATGTTCTTCCACAGAAATTTAGGACCTCATTCTCAGTGATCTTAGCCAAAGCCTCAGCCTCCACCCATTTTGAAAAAATCGATGGCAACAAGCAAGAACTTCTTCTAGGTTGTGGCTATGGGAAAAGTTCCCACGATATCAATCCCTCATTGGTCAAATGGACATGCTGCGTGGCTGGTTGATGCTGGAGCTTAGCATGGCGTTGGCAACTGTGACATGAGATGACGACAGCTAGGGCATCTTTCTGCATAGTTGGCTAGAAATATCTTCTTTGCTTCAGCTTGTATGCCTTTCTTTGATCTCTGAGGAGCTCTCCCTTTTGCATGTATCCCAATAACTCTACGCGCTAGTCATTGTCTTCAAGTTCGGGAGGTGAGGAGTTCGAATAAGAGCTTAATTCCACTTGTACTACCACATCTCTTGATTTCCAAATGTGAAGTGAGATTGCCATTTTAGCGAGGGTGACGGCTCCCTCGTTCTCCTCCCTTGGGATCTGCTTAAACACAAGTTCTGTGAAAAGTTCTTTGGCCGCCTCAATGGCCTTAACATACTCCATTAATCGTTCATTCTTGACATCATAAGACCCATTCATTTGATTGGCCACTAACTGAGAATCAGAGAAGATGTGAACTCGAGCTGCTCTGACCTGCCGTGCTGCCCTTAGACCAGCCAAAATCGCTTCATATTCTGTCCCATTGTTAGATGCCCTGAAGTCTAGCCTTACAGCCA